>NC_055958.1:42268072-42388072 GCF_018492685.1 Alosa sapidissima | reverse complement strand
ACCTCTTGTTGCTTTCATTGTAGACTATGTGTTCAACTTTACCAAACAGTATAGAAGTAAAGCCCCTCTCCTTGCCCCACTCTCTCTCGCTCTCCCTCTCCCTCCCTCTCCTTCTCAATGGACACGCGCGCCTCGGCCAACACAATCCGAATAAAACAGTCACAATCGTGAAAGCAAGGACGCATAGAAGACAACTAGCTAAATTACTATTAAATCCGCTTAGCATAATTAGCATGCTGCACATATTTGTTTAAAACTCTTGCATTCAAGTTGACTGATCATCTCAATACCAATGTTTCCCAAAAGGGCCTGTACCAAGGAGAACAAGTATTACCTTGAAACTTAAACACACCTGGGGAAAATGAACAGTCCAAATCAGTAGACTATGATAAGCTAGCCAACTATGCTACCTTGTTTACAATATTTCCAGGCTTCAACCAGACAGCTGAATTAAAGAGGTAGAGTTGTAATATAAATAGTAGGCCTAGGCTTTAGGCTAATCTGCATAAAGAGTGCTGTCATAAATACCAGACTATTCTCTCTTTTTATATATGAGGATATAAAATAGTACAGATATATTATATTATATATTATATTCTGGTCCTCTGGTGTTCCAAGGTAGGCTATTGAAATGTTATTTAATAAAATGTCTAGCACACACACACACACACACCCATCAACTTCACGGACAAAAACACAAACATCACCCTCACGGACACACACACACACACATCACCCTCACGCACACACACACCCTCACAAACACACACACACGCACATTAAGTGTGTGTGTTTGTTTCTTGCAGAGGGGGATGGGAAGGTGTATGATGCATACGTGGTGTACCCGCGTCTGATTGGTCAGCCAGGCAGTCCAGAGGAAACCTTCGTCCTGAGCACCATCCCCCAGATGCTGGAGGGTCACTATGGTTACCGCCTCTTTATCTTGGGCAGGGACTGTATGCCAGGGGAAGGTGTGTGTGTGTTTGTTGTCTCTACAGTTCTAACTGATGTGGTGTGTGTGTGTGTGTTGTTGTGTGTGTTTGTTGTCTCTACAGTTCTAACTGATGTGGTGTGTGTGTGTATGTTGTTGTGTGTGTTTGTTGTCTCTACAGTTCTAACTGATGTGGTGTGTGTGTGTGTTTGTTGTGTGTGTTTGTTGTCTCTACAGTTCTAACTGATTTGGTGTGTGTGTGTGTGTGTTTGTTGTCTCTACAGTTCTAACTGATGTGGTGTGTGTGTGTGTGTTTGTTGTCTCTACACTTCTAACTTATGTGTGTGTGTGTGTGTGTGTGTGTTTGTTGTCTCTACACTTCTAACTGATGTGTGTGTGTGTGTGTGTGTGTTTTGTCTCCACAGCTCTAGTTGACGCTGTGTGCTCCGCCCTCTCTCTGAGTCGCCGGGTTCTGCTCATATATGGTGGTGGGCGTGGCCAGTCGTGTGATGATGACTGGGGGGCGTGGCTAGAGCAGCAGCTGGCTCTGCAGCGCTCCCTATTGGAGGACAATACGCTGGGTGTGATCCTGATCGATCTGGGGGGCGTGTCCGACTCCGCCGTGCCGCCGGCCCTGAGGCTGCTGAAGGAGGAGCAAGGCGCTCTGCGTCCCGCCCACACACACACGCTCACACACACGCTCACACACACGCTCACACACACGCTCACACACACACACGGCTGCTGCTGCAGCAGGCCAGAGGAGGAGGCGCAGGAGGAGGAGGAGGCGCTGGCCTTCATCACGCCCTCTCGGCGCTTCTGGAAAGAGCTGCGCTACCACATGCCCATCCGAGGGAAACGCAGGACAGGAGCTCACATACACACGCACACACACAACACACAGCCCCAGTCTGAGACGTAAGATGTGTGAGAATGGCAGTTACAGACTTTGGCCTGTAGAGGGGGCTGCTGACTAATCACTGTTCTAACTTGGCCAGACTGGCCAGGCACCAAACACTCAGGAGTTGAAAGCTCTGGGCATGTGACATCATCATCTCTGGGCATGTGATGTCATCTCTCCTCCAGAGCCAGACATGTGGGCATTGGCTGAAGATGTCATCTGGAGTAGATGACATCATGTGGGCAGACGTCCTTAATCCTCTCCAGCGATATGAAGCTCATCTGGAGTTATGTGTGTCAGTGGGTGTACAGAGCTGCACTTTTAGAACTGTACTCCTTACACCAGACGCCGCGTGTGTGTGTGTGCGTGCGTGTGTGAGCGTGCATGCCTGTGTGTGCGCCTGTGTGTGTGTGTGTGTGAGCGTGCGTGCCTGTGTGTGCGTGTGTGTGTGCCTGTGTGTGTGTGTGTTTGCGCGTGCTTGTGTGTGCGTGTGTGAGCGTGCGTGCCTGTGTGTGCGTGTGTGTGTGAGGTCTACCTTGCTCAACTGCTAGAGCTACAGAGCTGTACTTCCTCATGCCAATGTGATGATGCCAGTGTGATCATGCCAGTGTGATGATGCCAGTGTGATGCCAGTGTGATGATGCCAGTGTGATCATGCCAGTGTGATCATGCCAGTGTGAAGCCAGAGTGATCATGCCAGTGTGATGATGCCAGTGTGATGCTGCCAGTGTGATGATGCCAGTGTGATCATGCCAGTGTGATCATGCCAGAGTGATCATGCCATGCCAGTGTGATGCCAGAGTGATCATGCCAGTGTGATCATGCCAGTGTGATCATGCCAGTGTGATCATGCCAGTGTGATGCCAGAGTGATCATGCCAGTGTGATCATGCCAGTGTGTATTCAATGCAACAAAATAATTATTCAATGCAACAATTAGAATAATTATGCAACAAATTAAGCATTTGTGTTCTTAAATAAATAAATAATGGTTTCCATTGATGTTGTGTCATGCTGGTTGATTAAGTAGACTACAAATCTATACTTACAGCGGGGAAAATAAGTATTGAACACGTTAAAATTTTTTCAGTAAGTATACTACCAGTGAGGCTATTTGCATTAAATTTTCATCAGACATTAGTATTAACTTAGGTAATCCACACATATAAAAAAATCCAAACATTAATGTCCATAAGTAGAGTTATGAGTAAAAAAAGTGGAATGCCACAGGAAAAAAGTATTGAACATGCCTACTGAAATTTCTTAAATACTTTGTGGAAAAGCCTTTATTTGTAATGAGAGCTTCAAGGCATTTCTTGTATGACGAAACTAATCAGTCGCAGTATTCAGGTGTGATTTTGGCCCATTCTTTCAAACAGATAGTCTTTTAATATTGAAGATTCCAGGGGTCCCTCTTGTAAACCCTGATCTTTAGATAACTTCAAAAACTGTTCAATTGGATTTAAGTCAGGGCCTTGATTTCCTTTCTCTGAAACCAATTGAGAGTTTCCTTTGCTGAATACTTTGGATCATTGTCCTGCTGGAAGGTCTAGCCATGTCTCATCCTCATCATCCTGGTAGATGGCAAGATTCTCTCAGCAAAATGGCTCCATTCATCATTCCTTGAACTGTATGAAGTCTGCCAGTACCATGAGTGTTGCCAACTATTTCAAATGGAAAGTAGCTAAAGCCAGCTCCAAAAGTCGCTAAATGTCGCTAGATGACGTCACACACTAATTTGCATATCAATTATGTCACCCCCCCCCCCCCCAAAAAAAAAAAAAAAAAACGGTGATGGCCCCTTAATTCCCCTTTACACCTGTTTGCTTTTCTCCTAGGCCTACTGAAATAGGCAACTAACTAGGTAAATATATTTAATATAATTGTATATTAGGGTTATTGATACACTTCTGTACATCTTGTCATAGTATACACCAGAATGAGCATTAAGTGGCTGAAAATCAGTCATTTCCAACCTTTTCCCAACTGCTGCATTTGCTTTGCACAGCTTGAAGTCTGATTATAACTTCACCATAGGCTACACACAATTTAACCTTACGACAATGGCTATATTTTGGATTTATTTAGTTAATGTCACTCGGACAGACCGACAGAATTTTTTCCCCCTCAGCCGACAGTCTGTCCTGCATTGAGAACATTGAGGCTACATAGCCTAAACGAATGCTTTAGTTTACCCATCAATCACACATTAATCACACATCACACATAAATCACACATAAATCACCCATCACACATAAATCACACATCAATCACACATAAATCACCCATCACACATCAATCACACATACATCACACATCAATCACACATAAATCACCCATCACACATCAATCACACATAAATTACACATCACACATAAATCACACATCACACATCACCCATAAATCACACATCACACATCAATCACACATACATCACACATCAATCACACATCAATCACACATCAATCTCCCATCACACATCAATCACACATAAATCACACATAAATCACACATTAATCACACATCACACATCAATCACACATAAATCACAAACCATGTAACAGAGGGACACACGTTAAAGACACATCTCACGAGCATTCATGCAGAGCATGACAGGGTTAACTAGCCAATCACGTGCATCAGTCCAGGAAATAACAGGGTGAACTAGCCAATCATGCGCATCGGTCTAGGGAGTGACAGGGTTAACTAGCCAATCACGTGCACCAGTCCAGGAAATAACAGGGAGAATTAGCCAATCACGCGCATCGGTCCAGGGAGTGACAGGGTTAACTAGCCAATCACGCGCATCAGTCCAGGGACTCGTCTCACACATGGAGAGATCCTACCACACAACAGCGCTAGTCTGGCCACGCCCACACATCGCACACTTTGGAATGCTTGGACTCGCGCCAGCAGAACCAGCGTCTGTCCCTCAGAGTGGCGGGAACGACCTTACAATATAGAGGACTCGGGGAACTACAGTACAGTCCCTCAGAGTGCTGGGAAAGGTATTAAAATAGAGGAGACCTAAATAAACAGATACTTTATTGATCTTATCTTTATTGGCTTATGGTAGCTTAATAACACTGATTTACCTGCAGCCTAATGACCAAATGACTTTGGTTATTAGGAAAAATAGCAAGGGCCACAGTTAGCAGTCATACTAACTTATGGAAAGTCACAACAGCACAGAAGTAGCACTGCTTGTACTGTGGTAAGGACTGCATGGGCAATATTGAAAGAGATATTGGTCAGGTCATGACTATGCTAGTGGAAGTATTTCATTGTTATGTAACTGCTAAGCACATTTGCCTACAGTAATTGCAATCAGATTCTTGATTCTTATATACAGAGGGGTATTAAACTCATTGTGCTGTAGATAGGGACTCCCCAGGTCAAAAACAACCAAGTCTATGTTGTGCAACATAAAAAAAAATAAAACTTTTAAAAAAAAGTAATTGAATTGAACATGGCATGGTGATTAGCATGTCTCCACCGTCTATAACCTTGTATGCCAGGGGATGAAACTGACCTTAACCTTTGAACCCATGGCCCTGAGTCCGTAAGTTCATCTAACTTGTATAGACAATAAATGTACTAGAGTTAATGAATGATATGACCAAATACTGCATGTGAGTTATTTGTGTGACCCCTTGTAACCTTGACCTTTGACCTTTGCCAGCTCTTTGACAACTTATAGTGGGTAAGTAGACCAAGTTTGATGAATATCTTTCCATTGGCTTAGGAGATAACAGCTAATATCAAGATGTACTAACATACGTTTTTGGCCCAAAAATCATTGTGCCATGCTCCATTCAAAGCCCTATATATTTTTTCGGTACAAATCTGCGCTGTAGGCACCACAGAATTCTTAATCTACAGAAAATTACGATTCAAATGATACCAAATATGCTTTTGCTGTATTTACTTCCACCTTTGACCCTTTTCTAGGCTAATTCGCTCAGACCATATCTCAAGGGTAAAGGTTTCAATTTCTGTATTGCGGTTTGTCTCCTTTATGTACCTTTGACAGATATGTGTGGGCAGTAGGCTACAGTAAGCACTAGCCAACAGGAGTCATCATGTCATGGAAATTCCCTCGATGGTTAAGTCTAAGGATCGGGCCTGTCTTGTTTCTGTTTAACCTGCTGGTCTACAGTTTGGAAGATATTTCTCTAGGCAGTTCTGTTTTTATTTCCGAGTTGTGAAAAGGGTCGACACGCCATTATGTGGGCGACTTTTTTCCGCGTAGCCTAAGTGATGTTGCGTGTCTTGCTGAGTTTGTGTCTTTCGTGTGCGTATTTGCACGTTTTTGTTTGGACTAGGCTGCCACGCGCACCGGCTCTGCTGCACGACTGCTGTGGCGGTAAATAGCGGACGGAGGAAGTGTGTCGTTCAGGGAATTCAGGACAGGGATTTCCTGCTAGTTCACCAGAAACAGGTCTTGGCAAGAGGTGGATTTCCCTGTGAGTAGTGTGTGTACACAGTTCACTTGTGTTTCGCTCGCAGGATATTGCGTTCTCTGTGTTGGGTAAAAACACAAGAAAACCTAACTGCTTTCACTTGAAGTAATTCCACTTTCGCATCTCGACAAGGTCCGTGTTGTTTCAGAGGAAAACCCGCTCGCGTGGTGACGATCAATCAGGGCAACTCCTGACATTTTCATTGCTGACTTCAGGATCGACCAGATCAGCCTTCAGATCGCATCTTTGCCATTTACGTGGAGCGGGCGCGCGCGCTCAGTCATCCAAAGGTAGTCTGTTGCGAGAAGCCTACACAGTGAAACGGAACCCTTTTCCTAACCTCGGTTTTATATTGGATTGTGTTCACCTAACCCATAGGCTGCTACTACGGTAGTCACACCGTGACCAATTTCTTTCAGATAACTGTACCTGGGAGAACGCAACACCAGATGAGCTAACGGCGAAATGCGCAGAAGCCCTCGAGCTGATAGGACCAGCGGCTCCGACGCGGGAGGCTACTGGGCGACCTCCCACCCTGGATCACCGGTAAGTACACATGTAACGGTAATATCAGTTGGTTTCATTGAGCGCAGAAACTCCCGATTAGCGTTTGCGTTCTAAACAGCACCTCTGCTTGGCTTGTCCCACGAATGTATCGGCTAATCTACAGCGTTTATTTCAACCTTCTCAACCTTCAGTGTGCTTAAAAACAAAACAAAGAGTAGGGTAATAGTAAACAAAAACACAAACATAGTTTAAAAAGTAAAGTACATAATAATTAAAAAGAAAACATAGAAGGCACAAGGTAGAATTTGCAACTCCGTGATAACAGGGAGTCCATTTCATAAGTTAGTTTTTAACTCCGTGATAACAGGGAGTGCATTTCATCAGTTCGTTTTTAACTCCGTGATAACAGGGAGTGCATTTCATCAGTTAGTTTTTAACTCCGTGATAACAGGGAGTGCATTTCATCAGTTAGTTTTTAACTCTGTGATAACAGGGAGTGCATTTCATCTAGGGATGTAACAATTACCGTTGTAATGGTAAACCGCGATAAAAATGTTGACGATAACAATTACCGTTTTCTTTTCAAATATCATAATTATCACGGTTGATTACCGCAGTGTGGAAACCGTGTGTTTAATCCTTCCCAGCTTCATCTGAGCCTGCTTTTAACATACAGTAGGCCTGGTACAATGAAACAAAACTGGTACCCTACTGATTCTGTTGTCTAATTGATGGTTTTAACTGCGATTCGGATAAGGCTACACCTGATTTTAAAAGGTGTAACATTTTCACCGCAAAACGTGCACTGTATCATGTAGCCACTCTGCGTCTTTCTATGTTCACATCCACATTAAATCCATTCCACTCACCAGTGGCGGAACAAGTCAGAGCCGGGCCGGGGGCGGGGCACATGACCGGGCCCTTTATTAAACTCATCATAACATAATTTTACAACATAGGCTACACATGCCCGCAACAGCGGGTCTTACAAGCGTCAGCGCCACGGAGGGCAACTATGTAATTTTGAAGTCCATCGAACGTACATGAAGTGTAACCAAGAGAACAACAACAAAAACATTAGGCTACATGACCCCTAATAATAAAACAACAATAATACGCAGCACTATTTGAAGGGCATACATGTACGACGAGCCTTGCGCTCCGCGAACTCGTCCACGATGCTCTGTGTATGTCCATTATCTTTGCTCTCTCATTCTCTATGGTGGTTTTTAATGATCTTTAACTTGGAGAACGAGCGTTTAGAGGTTGCAACGGTGACGGGAAGAGTCAAAAATAAAATTAGGGTGGAGCAAATCTCACTGAATGCAGAAGTTACTGCTGGGTGGTTGCATTGGCGGAGCGAGGGGGTGGTTTCGGGGGCTCAAGCCCTGAATCTCTTTTCAAAAGCCCCGAATCTTTTTTTGTAGCCTATGTGTTTTCAATTTCCCACGATTCTAATTTCTAATTTAACTTCCCCTCGGTTTCTCTATAAATGTTACAAAATGTAGCCTACTATTACTGAGCAAATATCCCTTACTTTCAAAGCCCAATATTGACAGATAATCGGATTTCCCACACGATGAGTTTAGGCAATGCCAGAGCCGAGATGCGGTTTACGTCATAAACCTGGCAGGAAAGTTCAGACCGGCGCAGTCAGTTTAAACAGCAAGCCGGTTAGAAAAACTATTGTCAAGACATTATGCAATTAGGCTACTGTACCACGGAATACAAAAATAAACTTCAGAAAGACAGAAAGTTTGTTGTACTGTATTCTGTAGTCTGTATTCTGTAGTCTCAATGACCGAATCAGTAGATATACCTGTTGTCAGTTGAGTTTGTTCAATTTATTGGAGGCTAGTAGCCTAGGCAAATATGAAACGGAGATGTAACGTGGCTACCGGCGGGATTTTGAACTTGCATGTTTCATGCATTTTAGGGCAAAAAATACCATGCGATTGATGTGTTCTCCATTTGAGGAACGTAATCAATTGCGGACGTGCACAGACAGCTCAGACACAGAGCGCATATAGGCCTAGGTTAGGCTACTTTCACTTTCTAGAGCGCATTCATTAGGCTACGTAAAAGATGCTTCATACCAAAACAACGATCAAACATTATCAAATGTATCATGACGTGTCACAAAGACTTACTCAAAATAAAAAAAATCTAAACCAAAATCATGTAAGTGTAAGTGTTCTCTCATTGACGCCTGTAGGAGACAATATCGTTGATCCAATTTTGTAAATTTGCACGTCGTAAAGTTCAATATGAGAGTTAAAATAAAGCCAGTCATACAGCAGAACATTTTATTCAATATTTTACACCTACTAAATCTTCAAAGTAAATTTCAAAACTTTTCAGCAACCGTGAGTCATAACTCGTCCTGACTGGGGCAACCTATAAGCCTAATACGTCCCACTCTGATGAAAATGATTGAAAAGAAACCGTTTGCATGATCTTAGCTCCTCTGGCCTTGTGCCGTGGGAGAGGCCCGTCCCACCTTACCCGGAGGTGGGGGAGGGGCGCCCTCGCACCGGGCCCGCCGGGGGCGTGCCGCACCCCCCTCAAGCTCCGCCCCTGCCACTCACGTTATTAGGAGAATACAGTAAAGCAATACAGTACTGCCTAAAGTTTAATTTCAAACGCTTACTTTGGTCTCATTCATTGGACCCAAATAACAGAAATAGCAAACTCCAAGTTATGGTAGGGTAAGTTAAGCTATAAGCACATAGCCAATTAAACATGAAGAAAAAAGTGAACAGGACACTTTTTGAAACTATTTCAGCTTGTGTAGGCCTATCAGTGCTTTCTGAACATATTGAACACACTTTTAGTGCTTTCTGAACATACATGTATTGAACACACTTTTAGTGCTTTCTGATCATACATGTATTGAACACACTTTTAGAAATACCGTGATACTGTAAGAGAGATATAACATCCACCTTCTGTCAAGATGATGGATGGGGGGCCCCCTAATTAAGGTCAGAGGTCAAATTATAAATTCGCTGATTCAGGGGGGCGTTACCTTCCAGATCATTCTTGATCACGTGAGGTAGGCGTATCTTATGACGTCATGATGGGGAGGTCTTATTTTCTGCAGGCGTGTCTTATGACATCATACAAAGGGGCGGGACCGTTCTTGTTTTTCTGGAACTTTCAGCAACATCGGCGTAACTTTGCTTTGTGCCTTGAAACCGTAAAAAGTGTAGAGTTTTTTGTAAAAATGTATAAAAGAAGTAATTTTTTTTTAGTTTTTAAAATGTATAAGAAGTTTTTAAAATGTATTATTGAAAAATAAAAAGAAATTAAAATAAAAGTCTGTAAAGCACAACCAGAGAGTGTGTGAGAGGGACAACCGTGTTGAACAGTTAACTTTTGTTGCCGGGGGCCTGTGCGGCGTGCGTGGCTTGCGAGGGCTCTGAACTCGGGGGGAGCTTGGGATTCCTTAGGATTCCTTAGGATTACCCAGGACCTAGTAGCGGGCAGAGGCAGGCAGGCAGGCAGGCAGACAGACAGAGTCCCTGGGATGGGACTCTGCGCGCGCGAGAGAGAGAGAGAGAGAGCCTGAAGTCTGGAGCTCTTAGTCGCACGTCTTCTCCCTCCGACGGTTTGGCTGAAAGTGACTGAAAAAGCGGGAAGGATTAGGGGCGTGATCAAACAAATGGGGAGGAATCAAAAATGCCTGTGGGCCGGGCTAGAGGCTGACTGTACAGGCGCAGCAGGGGGTAGAGGTTGACCTTGCACATGCACATGTATGTTGCAAACGTAGGGGCATTCCTTAACCATCGAGTCACGCTACGTCATCAAGCACGAGGTTCGCAAACACAGAGAGGATAAAAGGAGCAGGTGCAATCGAGCCCCGGTAACCTTTTTAAAATTCTCCTTCTCTGCAGCATCAGCGCGCATAAGAGGTGAAACCTAGGCTAGCCATTGTGTGAAAATGGCTGAGCAGATGCAAACAAGCACTGGGTAACCTTTTTAAAATTCAGCTTTAAGCCTTATGACCTGCGATTGAAAGTTCAAGCACAATAGAGGGTGGTGTAGGATTACATACATGTAGCCTATGTTGCAAACGCAGACATTCCTTAAGCATTAAGACACGCTGCGCCATCAAGGACGAGGGTCGTAAAAACAGAGAGGATAAAAGGAGCAGATGCAAACGGGCACTGGGTAACCTTTTTAAAATTCAGCTTTAAGCCTTATGCCCTGCGATTGAAAAGTTCAAGCACAATAGGGGTAGTGTAGGATTACATACATGTAGCCTATGTTGCAAACCTAGGTATTCTTTAAGCATTAAGACACGCAGAGGCTCGTAAACACAAAGAGGATAAAAGAGCTAGAGAGAAAGAGCGGCAGTGAGGAAGAGGCGCTCACTATTGATATGGATGCTGTTGCGGGGCCGTCTAGCGGAGCAGGCACTCCTCAAAACAGGATTTCTAAACCTGACGAAGACCTGGCGAACGCTCCGGCAAGGAAAAAACCGAAGCCCATTTTTACCTCCAGATATCAAGATCCTCCTCCCAACGAGTTAGGAGGAAAAGAGAGATGGTGTAATATCATTTTAGGCTACGACTTTCATTTTCAATTGGGCCAACTGAGTCTGTAGACCTATAGTCTACTATGACTGAACAACAGATCGAGGGAGCTCCTCCAAAGGACCCCATCATTTTGAGATCTTATGACTTTAAAACGTGTCAAGGAATCATCGGTAACTGTTTGAAAGGTAAAACGGAGGGAGAAGAGAGTATCTCTGCGGTGTGGTGCTCTGTACCTACAAATGATGAGAACGTTGTCTATCAGGTGTTTTTGTTGCCTGAAGAATGAAGCTCCGCCGTCTTTCTTTACACTCTCTCGTCAAGTGGGTGACGATGAGGAAAAGGCTACAGTGTAAATTGTGATTAGTTCGCTTTACTTAAAAAACTGTGAAAACCTGTTGCCTTAGAAAAAGTAAGTACATTAACTTGTTAAAGTTTGTTGTACTGTATATTGTATAATATTCTGAGTTGTAAATTCATACGAAAGTTGTTGTTACTCACACACTCACAAACAAACACACACACACACATCCATATGAACATGTATACAGACACACACACACAACAAAATGTAGTCATTCAAACTAACTTGAGCTTCAAACTAACTTGCTTGCTTAGGCTACTTAAAGATTATTAAGTAATTATTCCAGTTGTTAATACACCTTATATAGCACATTAACTTCCACAATTTTGCATTGACATAGAATGTAATGCTAAACTGTTTTCATTCATATAATGACAAGATTTACCACAAACATTACAGAGTGTGCACCCTGCATGTATGAAACTCAGGCTTTTAATACACATTTTTAGTTTGTGCAGAAGGTGATGTTGGAGTTAGCCTTAAGGGGTTGCATGAGAAATGTATGTTAGATTGTGTAAAATACCCTATAGGGTTTATAGGCATATTAAGGCCTGCATCTGCATAATCTATCTTTAATAATCAATTTTTCTGATTTTTCATAAAGCCAGATTGTATTTGAGTATATACTGTAGACATATCAGCCTCACTACTTTAACTAAAGCAAACATTTTATATTCAACAGTTAATATTGAGATTGGATGTCAGTTGTCAATAAAAGACTGCGTCGTTACATTCCTTGTGTCACTGATTCCTTGTGTCCTTGTCTTCTGCCTCACACATTCTTTATACATAGCGCCGAACCCTCATTATAGCCCCAAAATGAACACGGAATTCCACTAAACGTAGCATTCTACCTTGTTTTGAAGGGACTGGTTGTTTTTTGAATGGTCTGGCACTTGCCTAAAGCTAGCCTCTAGTGTGAATTTGGTGAGGTTTCACGTGTACTCTTCAGTTTAGAGATTGAGGCGTCTGATGCTCTGTGTTTCCGTGTGATAGTGAGGCCTTGCTGTTCCGGACAGTATTATTTGGCGACCTTCAACATTTTATCCATTCCTACTTGTGATAATAAACTGTATAAAATAATAAACTCTCTCGTTCAATCCTTAATAATAAGCCTAATAAGGCTCATTTCCATAATGTTACACTTTCTTCATGGAATGGTGGGCATTTCATTCATTCATCATTGCTGTAAGCATTCTTGCGTGCGTTCATTTCTGAACAGAATTCACAATCAAATTGACAGATTCACATTGTCAGATTCAGATGTTTTTTTTTGTAAAATGTTTATGTGCACCGAGTAATACTTACTTGACTTACTTACTTAGTATAACTTACATAAATAAGTTCCTTTACTTGTCTTTTCCAGGCAATCGGTTTCCAAATTGTTTAAAGTGTAGTTGTATAGTTAACACATCAGATTTTACAGTGTACATTACTGTGTGTACATGATTCAAGTGTAATCGGATCATTTGGTGTGTTTGTGATTTGACAACAAAATAGAGTTTCATTTTAAAACAAGTGTTTCATTTTGTAAAAGATCCGAGGGATTCTGTTATTTGGCTGTGGCGGCTGTGTGTTAATTGTGTTTTTCGAAAAAAATTGAATTTGAAATTTCAAAATTCTGCTTAAGCAATGGAAGGAAAAAACAACTGTAACAACAGTTCTGCTCACACCGTTCTCTAAAAATTTGCTCCACGATCTTACGAAGCCCCCTTTAGTCAAATAAATCTCCTCAGGTTGTAATTTTAGGCTATTCTCTTTTGACAACTCAACTGTTTCCACAACTTTGTTTTCTGGAGATTTTAATCATTTTACATCTCTGAATGACAATATATCTTGTTTTATACTTTGAGAATCCCCACATTTTTTTGTTTAGATCAGAAAACCGCATCGGAAATCAGTTTCCGTCCTTTAATAGAGCATTGTTCAATTTCCAATAACCTCATAGTGATGGAAAATCTGAGGGGTCTGTTTATCCGGACAAATAGCAGACTGGGGAAACGTAAGACATGATCAATCCACGATTTGAGCGTTACGTTTTTTATTTGACATAGTGATGTCCAAACCTCCTGCACATATCTGTACATACAGTACTGTGCATATCCGTCTATATGGTTTTCTTATAATCATTTCTTATAATATATTCTGTAAATAAGCTGCAAACATCTATAGTATTCTTACTACTATTATAAAGTTACTGCTACTTCATTGCACATATCTGTAGCCTACATGTTGTTCATACATTGTTCATATGCTATATAGGCCTACTGCTAATACGCTGCACATATTTACCTTCTGGGTTTACCTTCTGTAAACCAGCTATTCTTTTCAATTTCTTGTCCTGTCCGTCTATAATTTATATATCACATTGCACTTTCCTGCTTTTTTTACACTTCTGGTTAGACGCAAACTGCATTTCGCTAACTTTGTACTTGTACTCTGCATAATGCCAATAAAGTTGAATCTAATCTAAGACCCAGCTATTCAAGTTGAATCTACTTGACAAATCACTGGCAAATTTGCAGTGCATGTATTCGAGTCCTACCGCACTCTTTGTGTTGCACCCTGTGCATGTAAAATGTGCTATATAAATAGGCTACTTACTTACTTACTTAACGGAGCGCACAAACTTTCTTTTCAAAATGGCGGACATAGCATTTTTCTCATTTTTATAGCGACGCAAGGGGTGATTGATGAAATTTTTGGGGGTGTGTCTTACATAGGCATGTTAGTTTTTAACAGTGTTTCATTGGTTGATAACAGTTCAGGGGGGAGTGTTGTAACATAAAGACATAAAAAGCATCGGGTAGGTGTGTACCGAGTAACTAACTTTCAAGACAGTCAAACCAATAACTTGTCAAGAGTTTCTGGACCTGTATTTACAAGGATGGCCGAATCGCATACACCAAGAGTATCCGTTTCCAAGAAAAGAGTTACGCTCACGTCGGTTAGCAACAGGCTAATGGATCCTGAAATAACTTTTGCCATCCTAGAGTGCCCCCCACACTCATCTCTGTGGTCCATCATGCAGAGGTCAGACTGTGAGGGTCCCTAATACAGTTCACTGATTCTTGGGAATTTGTATAAAACAGGTTTTAATTTTGAAAATAAAAAGTTTGTAAAATTATAAAATCTGAAGGTACATCATTATAGACCAAGGTATTGGCTGTTCAGCAATGTACTGGTGCAACCTCCTCATTTTATATTTTCCTATAAGTAAATTTATATCATTATATGGGAGAAAAATCACTTTCAGTGACATTATACACAATACTACGCATGAATGCAGGTACAATAAATGATAACATTAAATCATCTTCATATTAAAAACACATTCATATCAAAACATCAAAGTATCTTGCATTCATATCAATATACTTATGCAAAACATGCTCTTTATGTAAGTGTAAATAATAAAACACTTTGATTTACAATATTTTGCCTGAGTAGCCACATTGTGTATATGCAAGAAAAAAAAATGCATGATAGGTGGTCAACACTAATAACACTTTTATTTTATCTATATTACAGCAATATTTGACTTAGTGACATTTCACACAAAAAACCTTGCATGCTTTCAAGTTCATGTCAATGAGTGATGAAAATACACTCTCTGCTTACCGTCACCATCACAAATGCATAGAGAATGTTACAGAGAAAAGCTCCCAGCACTATTGCATCTTGTGCTTGATTTTACAAAATTACTTTTCAAAGTCATTGCAGTAACTTTGCAGAAGCTATTATCTATTATCTTATTTTCATGTTTGGATTCATAGCCATAGACCATAGAATTTAGGTGAACAATGTGTTTCTTTAAGTATGATGTAATGAGTCATTTAGCAACATTTTAGAGTAGTATCTCAGAAAACAATGCACAAGCCTTGGGAAACATGAGCAAGCCTGTAAAAACATACAATATGTTCATACCATCACCAATAAATAAATAAATCAGAAAACACACTCCAATCCTTCCAACTGGGTAGTCATCATCGGTGACTTTACATCATTTGAATACCTGTGTGTGCACACATTACTGCAAGTCTTCTCCTCAGATTTTATTATTGACAATTTACATGTCTTCAAAACATTCAGCTAAAGTCTTTCTTGAAGAGCTAGGTGATATGCTGTCAGTCATTTGCATAGAGTTTGACTGTCTTATCAGTCAGTCTTATCAGATTATATCAGAGGATCTAAACTTACATGTGGATAATCCTGAAAACAATTATGCCAAGGAATTAATGTACATGGGGGCCAACACACTCTCTTAGCCATACCCTCGACTTTGTTATCACAAAGGGTCTCAATGTCTCTACAACTGTTAAAGACCTGACCTTACCCGATCATTTCTGTGTTCTTTTATAATGTCTATGTTCCCAATAACATTTCTATGATGACAAAAAAAGGAGAATCATAAATGGCTCTCTTTGAGCAAGCACTTTCACAGACGTCAAGTTTGCTTTCAGACGGTAGAAGACTAATTCGATGACTTTAACACAAAAATGGCAACCATTATGGATGACATTGCTCCATTACAATTCAGGAAAGTTAAGGACAAACAAAGCACCATGGAAGCAAAATCCAGCGGTTAAACTCCTAAAAAGAGAGTGTAGGAAGACCGAAAGAAAATGGCGTAAATACAAACTTCAGATCCGCATTGAGATCCATAAAGAGATGCTCCGCACATACAGTATAACTCTGACGTATGCAAAGGAAGATAGACTTTCTTTTCTAACATCATCAGTAGAAGTTAAAATAACACTGTTTTCTATTTTCAACTGTCAAGAAGTTAACAAATCCCCCCTCAAAATAAATGCCTGAACTTCTCTCAACTAGTCATCTTTTTCAAAGGTAAAATTGACAAAATCAGTCAACATATCTGCTCAATTATTACTTCAACATCAGGAATTTCCAGCTACAAATAGAGGGAAACTTAACTTGATAGAGAACAGAGTTCAGCTTAGACTACAAAACACTTGAAAAAAACGGTACAGCTCTGTCGCCAAATGACTATGGTTCCCTAGAATCTCTGTCAGTGTATTGAGCAAATGAACAAATGGATGTCTCAAAAATGTCTTCAGCTGAACAAAGACAAGACGGAAGTAATAATATTTGGTAAAATGGAGGAAAGACTTTGGGTTGCCACACTCCTTGACACAAAAGGGTTGAAAGCAAAGTATACTGTTAGAAATCTGGGTGTATTAACTGACAGTGATATAAATTTCAACAGCCACATGAAAGCAATAACTAGTGTAAATCAGCTTTTTACCATCTCAAAAATATTGGCAAATGTTTGACATGTCAGTTCTCATTTGCACCGCTGGTTAGATGAAAAATAATATTTCACCCGTGCAATGACAATAAAGTTGAACATACTCTAATCTAAAAACTTAGAAATATGAACTAAACGTGAATTTAATCTTAGTGGAACAAAATCTTCAGCACATCTTCTACTTACTCAAAAATATATGAACTGACTTACAATGCGTATAAGAAAAATGAACCGCTTCATTCTCAATACCAATTTCAAATTTTTGTCTGAAATTGCACAGCGCCTGCTTCAGAGGCCACCTAGTTGGGCCTATCCAATGCTTGACCTCTTTGGACACTGTAGTTAGACAGAGACACTGTAGTTTCTTTGGAAACAATCAGAATAACTGTACTGACACAGAGTTACAAAGGCTAGAATATAGATTTTTTTTCTGTCGGATTACAAGCATCTCTGAACTGACCACATTTCAACCCTCTAGGTCACTTGATACGACTTAGAAACACAACTGAGCCCTAGCACCAGGTATTGTGGAGCTGTGTGCAACAGTAGATCAATATAGAATGAAAATGCGGGTACCATTATTTGCCAAGATATGCTCATGCGTTTCGTAAAATGCCCTATGGAAACTTCCCATAGGACTATTGGTTATCCAAAATGCATACTGACAATCAAATGCTTACATGCATATGAACCCCTTTTGTGTAGAAGCATAATCTTGGTATCAAATGAAAGATAACACTCTGAAGTTTCTTGTAGACTATTTGAATTGTATGTCAGGGTTTCTGATATAGAATGACTACGCAAAATATGGAACAATTACACAAAAGTCTCATTTTGTTCCATTTTCTTTGTTGCTTCAATGGGTGTGTATAAGATGGACTATACATCTGCACATCGAATATTGGATAAAACAGCATGAAGATTCCATTTCTATGGATTCCTGTGAATATGTCAAGACCCAATATGCTGAATCTACTTATTGCTAAGGATATACACTGCAGTTAGAAGATAGGGAAGCACCAAAGGTGATAGAGGGGGGAGGAGGGCATTTTTGATGAAATTTAAGTGAGACATAGTAAGATTAATCTGACAATGTAAAGCACTATACAGATTGTACATGAAAAGTTGTCATGTTTGGATTCCCAAGAGTCCAAGCTTTCAAATGGTGTATACCATTACCATGCTACATAGCAATACGGTGCATACAATTGGTTTAGAATGTTGGGGGAGGTGGGGGAGGGGGGATAACCGTCTCGCCAGCGGGACACTGAAGACGGAGTAGCATGACCTCTCTTTCTGATACCCGTTGAAAAGTTGAACTGCATGGAACTGACAGGGATTATTTTTTTGTTTTTTATAAATTCAACAACAAAATAGCATGGCATATCATACCATACTGATAGATTTTGCTCTTCTCAAACACAATGTAGCCGGGTGAGATTTTTACAACTACATGACCTTTTATCAATCCAGTTGCAGTAGCCCTAGATCCCAACCATGATTTTGAATTGATTTTATTCCGATGAAACAGAATTTATGGCTGGTGCTACAAAACTTTCAACCTCTGTAGCACCGGTGTTACTTGCAAAAAAGTTAACGTACAGCCCTGATCATGCTTACTGCATGCATCCACATACCAGGCTTCTTTCACCAACACTAATGTTATAACGTTACCATCCTTTTTGAATTAGCGCATATGTTTGGCTTACCATGTTAGTCTATGCTCATATCTATGAGCTAACACTGCTAGTTAGGAAAATGATAGCTAATGTTTGTGAAAGCTGGCTTCCACAAAAAACTTAACATTTTCATGGGAAAAGATAGATAAAACACACAAAACATCCTTTCCTTAACATCTATCACAATAGTCAATTAGCATTTCAACAATAGCATTTGAACACCATTTAATGATAGCCTATTGCTAATTGAACCAATATGTTTCTTATTGAATGTTTGCCACAGTGCTCACAATTGTTATTTGTTATCTGTTCTTCACGTCATAAATACAGTTTACAATCCAGTTTTCAGAACAATACAATGTATTATTATGAATTAGCATGAGTAGGGGCACTAGATGACGGTTTAAGATGATGTCAGTGATGCATAATTCCTACTGGTAATGACTTTATTTTTTACTATGATTATTTAATATTTGATGATGGGTACTTTTAATAATGATATTGCTTAATTGTACCTTATATTCCTTGAAAAATGTTTATCTCAGTGCTCAGGATTATTTAACCATTGGTCCAAAAAATAACAAAGTTGTTAAGCAAGAAGCTATTGACTTGAGTGGTATAAGTTTTGGAATTGTATGTTGTAATGAGGCCACTGTCACCGCCATCAGATTAGTGCCCACAGTCAGTTCTAAAGTCACCACCGTCAGAGGGAGTTTTTATTTGTTTTAAATGAATAAGCTTACAATATGTTTCTTCAGTGCTGTTGAGTTATTAAAGTAATAGTCTCTTTTAATACAAAAAATATGTTTGTTGAAGAATTCTGCCCCACGGTCCGTTTGCATGCAATTTCTGAGGCCCTCCTCCTTTAAAATGGATTCAACTCTTTATACAATTATTATTTTCATACATACCCAGGTATATTTGCTAAAAATGTCTATGTGTGTGAACGTATATTTAAAGTTATCATTCTACTTTGAGTATATAGGCATATCCACCAAGTCTGCTTGAAACTGTTTCAAAACAATTATCTTGCAATTAACATGCATATTTTTGTGAAGTGTATAAGAATCCTCGACAGATAACCAGTCGGTGACATCTTTGTCAGACAAACGTACACCTGTATCTTTAAATACAGCTTCTTTTAATCTTGTTTTATCGTTGAAAGACCCCTCACTGGATGGTGTATAGTAAACCGCATTTAGAGGGTCCGTCATGATAACCTTTTCACCAAATATTGATTTTGATAACATTTATTGTCACCCACACAAACACATTTACAATGGTAAAGTATCAAACTAGTTTAAAAGCTATCTATAAATACAAAAAACACATTTTCATACAAATGAATGATACAAACATCTACAGTATATGTACATACAGCTATTATATGTTGTCTATGATATGTTTTTTCAAATTTCACATACTGTTACGTGATATGGTTTGTTAATGGAGGCCCCTACTCTACATACGATAGGTTAGAGCAGTCTTCAGACAATGACCTAGCAAGCATTATTTGTTTTTAAGGGCATTAAGCACTGCAAATTCTATGGTAGGCTATAACAGAATCTTGAAAAGTCAGAATCTTTTGATTGCCTGTTTCTAACACAATGATCTTTTGAAAAAAGTATTTTTCACACCAACAGTCCAGAGCTTTAATCCAGAGCTTCAGCAATGTTTTCCTTGATTGTAATGTTTCATACACAAGGGCCTCTACAGCACCCCAGGAATTTTGAGGGTTTGCATGAATTCCTTACGTCTGGAAAACACTCGTGATGACTTGTAACAATTCTGGCTTAAAAAGTCTCTGTTTTTTAGATCCCCTATGTGCTTCTGCTAGTAGTAGGCATCCGGACTTCACCGCCGAAACAATTCTCACATAACTTCTCAGCGATGATATGCTGTAGAATGCTGCACACACACGCCTTTAGGATGTTGTAAGGTAGTGACAACCAAATCCGGTAGCTTCAGAGGATTCACAGGTATTTGTTGACGAGACAATCATTGGTGTTTCAGCATTTTCTTCTTCTTGTATGTCTGTCATTTCGTTAAGTCAAACATACTCTTCAGCCATTTCAAGTTTCAAGTTATCGCTGAGACTGAAGTGACCCTTTGCATGCTCACTGTTTAAGCTTCGTAAACGAGGGGCGTTGATTCCAAAGCTGACGATTCACAATTGTTGGCTAGATCAAGGCAACGCATCGGGAAAAGACGCCTCTTGATCCTTTGGTATCTATCCAAGCCAACACTACATTTGAACAATCTATCAACCTTTTTGAAAACATTACTTAAAACAAGCATGTCTTTCCATAGATACCTCACTTTAGGACCTTGTACGAATTTCTCTACATCATTTTCTGCAGTAAATATTGCTTCAGCATATGTTGCTATTCTGTAGTCATCACTACACAGGTGAATGAACCCCTGTGGTTCTATTTCAAGACAATTAGCATAAATATGGTAACATTTGGTATAGACCGAACTATTCCATGATGCTGTGAAGGTGCTATCCGAAACAGGTAGTTCAAGATCACTCCAAATATCCCTAAACATTATCCAATCGGCAGCACAAAATGAGATGTGTAGCATCCCCTCTGAAAACACCAAATACGGTGAAGCCAAAACATATAGCTTCACACTGCATTCTTCTTTGTCAAAAACATAGCCTCCTATGCGACCATCACTCAACATCCATTGGTATTCCAGAGCATTGCTCGGTTTATGAAAAAAGTTTACGAATGTTTCCGGCTTTCCTCTTTTTGCTGCAAAAGTTATTTCAGGATCCATTAGCCTGTTGCTAACCGACGTGAGCGTAACTCTTTTCTTGGAAACGGATACTCTTGGTGTATGCGATTCGGCCATCCTTGTAAATACAGGTCCAGAAACTCTTGACAAGTTATTGGTTTGACTGTCTTGAAAGTTAGTTACTCGGTACACACCTACCCGATGCTTTTTATGTCTTTATGTTACAACACTCCCCCCTGAACTGTTATCAACCAATGAAACACTGTTAAAAACTAACACACCCCCAAAAATTTCATCAATCACCCCTTGCATCGCTATAAAAATGAGAAAAATGCTATGTCCGCCATTTTGAAAAGAAAGTTTGTGCGCTCCGTTAAGTAAGTAAGTAAGTATTTATTTATATAGCACATTTTACATGCACAGGGTGCAACACAAAGAGTGCGGTAGGACTCGAATACATGCACTGCAAATTTGCCAGTGATTTGTCAAGTAGATTCAACTTGAATTGCTGGGTCTTAGATTAGATTCAACTTTATTGGCATTATGCAGAGTACAAGTACAAAGTTAGCGAAATGCAGTTTGCGTCTAACCAGAAGTGTAAAAAAAGCAGGAAAGTGCAATGTGATATATAAATTATAGACGGACAGGACAAGAAATTGAAAAGAATAGCTGGTTTACAGAAGGTAAACCCAGAAGGTAAATATGTGCAGCGTATTAGCAGTAGGCCTATATAGCATATGAACAATGTATGAACAACATGTAGGCTACAGATATGTGCAATGAAGTAGCAGTAACTTTATAATAGTAGTAAGAATACTATAGATGTATGCAGCTTATTTACAGAATATATTATAAGAAATGATTATAAGAAAACCATATAGACGGATATGCACAGTACTGTATGTACAGATATGTGCAGGAGGTTTGGACATCACTATGTCAAATAAAAAACGTAACGCTCAAATCGTGGATTGATCGTGGATTGATCATGTCTTACGTTTCCCCAGTCTGCTATTTGTCCGGATAAACAGACCCCTCAGATTTTCCAACACTATGAGGTTATTGGAAATTGAACAATGCTCTATGAAAGGACGGAAACTGATTTCCGATGCGGTTTTCTGATCTAAACAAAAAAATGTGGGGATTCTCAAAGTATAAAACAAGATATATTGTCATTCAGAGATGTAAAATGATTAAAATCTCCAGAACACAAAGTTGTGGAAACAGTTGAGTTGTCAAAAGAGAATAGCCTAAAATTACAACCTGAGGAGATTTATTTGACTAAAGGGGGCTTCGTAAGATCGTGGAGCAAATTTTTAGAGAACGGTGTGAGCAGAACTGTTGTTACAGTTTTTTTTTCCTTCCATTGCTTAAGCAGAATTTTGAAATTTCAAATTCAAATTTTTTTTTCCGAAAAACACAATTAACACACAGCCGCCACAGCCAAATAACAGAATCCCTCGGATCTTTTACAAAATGAAACACTTGTTTTAAAATGAAACTCTATTTTGTTGTCAAATCACAAACACACCAAATGATCCGATTACACTTGAATCATGTACACACAGTAATGTACACTGTAAAATCTGATGTGTTAACTATACAACTACACTTTAAACAATTTGGAAACCGATTGCCTGGAAAAGACAAGTAAAGGAACTTATTTATGTAAGTTATACTAAGTAAGTAAGTCAAGTAAGTATTACTCGGTGCACATAAACATTTTACAAAAAAAAACATCTGAATCTGACAATGTGAATCTGTCAATTTGATTGTGAATTCTGTTCAGAAATGAACGCACGCAAGAATGCTTACAGCAATGATGAATGAATGAAATGCCCACCATTCCATGAAGAAAGTGTAACATTATGGAAATGAGCCTTATTAGGCTTATTATTAAGGATTGAACGAGAGAGTTTATTATTTTATACAGTTTATTATCACAAGTAGGAATGGATAAAATGTTGAAGGTCGCCAAATAATACTGTCCGGAACAGCAAGGCCTCACTATCACACGGAAACACAGAGCATCAGACGCCTCAATCTCTAAACTGAAGAGTACACGTGAAACCTCACCAAATTCACACTAGAGGCTAGCTTTAGGCAAGTGCCAGACCATTCAAAAAACAACCAGTCCCTTCAAAACAAGGTAGAATGCTACGTTTAGTGGAATTCCGTGTTCATTTTGGGGCTATAATGAGGGTTCGGCGCTATGTATAAAGAATGTGTGAGGCAGAAGACAAGGACACAAGGAATCAGTGACACAAGGAATGTAACGACGCAGTCTTTTATTGACAACTGACATCCAATCTCAATATTAACTGTTGAATATAAAATGTTTGCTTTAGTTAAAGTAGTGAGGCTGATATGTCTACAGTATATACTCAAATACAATCTGGCTTTATGAAAAATCAGAAAAATTGATTATTAAAGATAGATTATGCAGATGCAGGCCTTAATATGCCTATAAACCCTATAGGGTATTTTACACAATCTAACATACATTTCTCATGCAACCCCTTAAGGCTAACTCCAACATCACCTTCTGCACAAACTAAAAATGTGTATTAAAAGCCTGAGTTTCATACATGCAGGGTGCACACTCTGTAATGTTTGTGGTAAATCTTGTCATTATATGAATGAAAACAGTTTAGCATTACATTCTATGTCAATGCAAAATTGTGGAAGTTAATGTGCTATATAAGGTGTATTAACAACTGGAATAATTACTTAATAATCTTTAAGTAGCCTAAGCAAGCAAGTTAGTTTGAAGCTCAAGTTAGTTTGAATGACTACATTTTGTTGTGTGTGTGTCTGTATACATGTTCATATGGATGTGTGTGTGTGTGTTTGTTTGTGAGTGTGTGAGTAACAACAACTTTCGTATGAATTTACAACTCAGAATATTATACAATATACAGTACAACAAACTTTAACAAGTTAATTTACTTACTTTTTCTAAGGCAACAGGTTTTCACAGTTTTTTAAGTAAAGCGAACTAATCACAATTTACACTGTAGCCTTTTCCTCATCGTCACCCACTTGACGAGAGAGTGTAAAGAAAGACGGCGGAGCTTCATTCTTCAGGCAACAAAAACACCTGATAGACAACGTTCTCATCATTTGTAGGTACAGAGCACCACACCGCAGAGATACTCTCTTCTCCCTCCGTTTTACCTTTCAAACAGTTACCGATGATTCCTTGACACGTTTTAAAGTCATAAGATCTCAAAATGATGGGGTCCTTTGGAGGAGCTCCCTCGATCTGTTGTTCAGTCATAGTAGACTATAGGTCTACAGACTCAGTTGGCCCAATTGAAAATGAAAGTCGTAGCCTAAAATGATATTACACCATCTCTCTTTTCCTCCTAACTCGTTGGGAGGAGGATCTTGATATCTGGAGGTAAAAATGGGCTTCGGTTTTTTCCTTGCCGGAGCGTTCGCCAGGTCTTCGTCAGGTTTAGAAATCCTGTTTTGAGGAGTGCCTGCTCCGCTAGACGGCCCCGCAACAGCATCCATATCAATAGTGAGCGCCTCTTCCTCACTGGCGCAGACACTGCCGCTAGCACTGCCGCTCATTCTCTCAGCCATGTTTGCTCTTTCTCTCTAGCTCTTTCTCTCTAGCTCTTTTATCCTCTTTGTGTTTTTACGAGCCTCTGCGTGTCTTAATGCTTAAAGAATACCTAGGTTTGCAACATAGGCTACATGTATGTAATCCTACACTACCCCTATTGTGCTTGAACTTTTCAATCGCAGGCCATAAGGCTTAAAGCTGAATTTTAAAAAGGTTACCCAGTGCCCGTTTGCATCTGCTCCTTTTATCCTCTCTGTTTTTACGACCCTCGTCCTTGATGGCGCAGCGTGTCTTAATGCTTAAGGAATGTCTGCGTTTGCAACATAGGCTACATGTATGTAATCCTACACCACCCTCTATTGTGCTTGAACTTTCAATCGCAGGTCATAAGGCTTAAAGCTGAATTTTAAAAAGGTTACCCAGTGCCTGTTTGCATCTGCTCAGCCATTTTCACACAATGGCTAGCCTAGGTTTCACCTCTTATGCGCGCTGATGCTGCAGAGAAGGAGAATTTTAAAAAGGTTACCGGGGCTCGATTGCACCTGCTCCTTTTATCCTCTCTGTGTTTGCGAACCTCGTGCTTGATGACGTAGCGTGACTCGATGGTTAAGGAATGCCCCTACGTTTGCAACATACATGTGCATGTGCAAGGTCAACCTCTACCCCCTGCTGTGCCTGTACAGTCAGCCTCTAGCCCGGCCCACAGGCATTTTTGATTCCTCCCCATTTGTTTGATCACGCCCCTAATCCTTCCCGCTTTTTCAGTCACTTTCAGCCAAACCGTCGGAGGGAGAAGACGTGCGACTAAGAGCTCCAGACTTCAGGCTCTCTCTCTCTCTCTCTCGCGCGCGCAGAGTCCCATCCCAGGGACTCTGTCTGTCTGCCTGCCTGCCTGCCTGCCTCTGCCCGCTACTAGGTCCGGGTAATCCTAAGGAATCCTAAGGAATCCCAAGCTCCCCCCGAGTTCAGAGCCCTCGCAAGCCACGCACGCCGCACAGGCCCCCGGCAACAAAAGTTAACTGTTCAACACGGTTGTCCCTCTCACACACTCTCTGGTTGTGCTTTACAGACTTTTATTTTAATTTCTTTTTATTTTTCAATAATACATTTTAAAAACTTCTTATACATTTTAAAAACTAAAAAAATTACTTCTTTTATACATTTTTAAAAAAAACTCTACACTTTTTACGGTTTCAAGGCACAAAGCAAAGTTACGCCGATGTTGCTGAAAGTTCCAGAAAAACAAGAACGGTCCCGCCCCTTTGTATGATGTCATAAGACACGCCTGCAGAAAATAAGACCTCCCCATCATGACGTCATAAGATACGCCTACCTCACGTGATCAAGAATGATCTGGAAGGTAACGCCCCCCTGAATCAGCGAATTTATAATTTGACCTCTGACCTTAATTAGGGGGCCCCCCATCCATCATCTTGACAGAAGGTGGATGTTATATCTCTCTACTGTAATACCGAAAATCGTGATAATTTTAGTCACTATAACCGTGAGGTTAAAATTTCATACCGTTACATCCCTAATTTCATCAGTTTGTTTTTAATTCTGTGATAACAGGGAGTTGTGTGTGTGTGTGTGGGCACTCCTGATACGTGCTCCTCTGACGTGATGTGTGTGTGTGTGTGTGTGGGCACTCCTGATGATACGTGCTCCTCTGACGTGTATGATATGTGTGTGTGTGTGTGCGTGCGTGCGTGTGTGTGTGTAGGCACTCCTGATACGTGCTCCTCTGACATGTATGAAATGTGTGAGTGAGTGTGTGTGCGTGCGTGCGTGCGTGCATGTGTGTGTGTGTGTGTGTAGGCACTCCTAATACGTGCTCCTCTGATGTGTATGATATGTGTGTGTGTGTGGTGCTGTTTGATATTCTACACTAGTACACCATGGGCTGCATCTGGTGCTGTTTGATACACCATGGGCCTCATCTGGTGCTGTTTGATACACCATGGGCCTCATCAGGTGCTGTTTGATATTCTACACTAGTACACCATGGGCTGCATCTGGTGCTGTTGGATACACCATGGGCCTCATCTGGTGCTGTTTGATACACCATGGGCCTCATCTGTTGCTGATACACCATGGGCCTCATCTGGTGCTGTTTGATAGTCTACACTAGTACACCATGGGCCTCATCTGTTGCTGTTTGATACACCATGGGCCTCATCTGTTGCTGTTTGATAGTCTACACTAGCACACCATGGGCTGCATTCTGTTGCTGTTTGATATTCTACACTAGTACACCATGGGCCTCATCTGGTACTGTTTGATACACCATGGGCCTCATCTGGTGCTGTTTGATATTCTACACTAGTACACCATGGGCCGCATCTGTTGCTGTTTGATAGTCTACACTACTAGTACACAAGTAGTTCCATCTGTGGCTCTGAGTCGCAGTAAGCAACAGCCGCAGCGGTTCACATGTGCTAGTTATCTGCCTTCAGTTGGTCTGTGAGGCTTTTGAGAAGCAGCCCGGGAGATAACCACGGCGTGATAAATGGTGTGATAACCACTAGGGCTGTAACGATACACCAACCTCACGATTCTTTTTTTTGGAAGGGGAGGGGGGGGGTCTAGATTACAATATAATATATGATATAACAGATCTGTATTATTTTATATCCTGATATAAAAAGAGAGAATAATAAATGTTTGATATTTTCTGACAGCACACTTTATGCAGATTAGCCTAAAGCCTAGGCCTACTATTTCTATTACAACTCTACCTCTTTAATTCAGCTGTCTGGTTGAAGCCTGGAAATATTGTAAACAAAGTAGCATAGTTGGCTAGCTTATCATAGTCTTCTGATTGGACTGTTCCTTTTCCCCAGGTGTGTTTAAGTTTCAAGGTAATACTTGTTCTCCTTGGGACAGGCCCTTTTGGGAAACATTGGTATTGAGATGATCAGTCAACTTGAATGCAATAGTTTTAAACAAATATGTGCAGCATGCTAATGATGCTAAGCGGATTTAATAGTAATTTAGCTAGTTGTCTTCTATGCGTCCTTGCTTTCACGATTGTGACTGTTTTATTTGGATTGTGTTGGCCGAGGCGCGCGTGTCCATTGAGCAAGAGAGGGAGAGGGAGAGCGAGAGAGAGTGGGGCAAGGAGAGGGGCTTTACTTTCTATACTGTTTGGTAAAGTTGAACACATAGTCTACAATGAAAGCAACAAGAGGTATGAAATTATGATGTATTTATTTATTTTTGGACAACGCTGGCTACCAGTAAGTAAAGCGGGAGATGTGTGTTGCTTATGCGGCCGCATAAGCTGCAAAGCACTGCATGAAACACTAGAAAGGGTGTGTCGCGGTTCTGCCTTTTCACACCGCGACACAGTTTCGTGGATATGAGTGTCGTGATTTCGGTTTCGAATCGCATATCGTTACAGCTCTAATAACCACGATGTGATGAGCACGGTGTGATAAGATCAGTGATCAGTCACTTAGTTGTGAATGAACTCAGTTTGGTTTCTTTTCACAAATGAGATTCCTGGTAAGACAGTGTAATTCATACTTATCCACAACTCACATACAATAATACATCACACTGTTTCTACATGTAATCACGAGTTCCACACACACACACACTCGCACACACACACACACTCAGAATGGAAGGAAGACCCCCATGGCAGGACGCAGCAGACGTGTGGTATGCTACCAGTACTCCTGTCTGCCAACATTGTGTTTGGTAGTGTGTGTGTGTCGTGTGTGGGTTGCATTCTACATGTCCTGACCTGCCCAGACTGAGAATGAGGAAATGACCCACGAGAGAGAGAGATGAGAGAGACAGAACACAGGACATCCAGAGCGAGCTGACATTGTTCTTCTCATAGACTCAAACGGCAAATTTGTTGATGAGAAAAAGCTCTTCCCGAGTCACAAGACAGCTAAACTTTGGTGTCCCACAACCCAAAGAGCACTAGAGCTCCTAAATGAGAGAAACCTAGGGTCACCAAGCCATATCCTGATACACACAGGAACGAATGACCTGAGGAGTCAGCAAGAAGGAGTGGCTGATTCACTCAGAGCAGTAATAGAGAAGGCCTCACACACATTCTCACAAGCCAAAATTGTGATATCTACTTTGCTACCCAGGAAAGACACCCACCCCCTCACCATCCAAAAGATAAATGCCAGCGTCTCCAGGGACTGTGCACTACGGGCAAATGTCCATCTCGCCCATAATCCGACTATGAACATCAACCACCTTTATGACCACGTCCACCTACATAAACACGCTGTCCCTATGTTTGCTAAGACACTGAAAGATGCAGCCTTCACACGGAAAACCACCCCGCAAACACACAGGGGATACCCAAATACTCCTCAACGCCACACACACTATCCATCGCAACTGGGCAGACAGAGGAGACCCCAGGAGAGGCCTGCACGAACAACTACGCCGCTCACCATAACTGGACCTACACCGGCACCACCATATAATTCAGCTCCACCACCCCAGCGACGGCAGCCAGAGACACCCACCTATGCCGAGGTGCTCAGCGGAACAGGAGGCCCGGCCAGCACTGATCTGAGAGACATTCAACAGATGCTCAGCCTCATTTGTGAACGCCTAATGAGCAGTAGATCGTGGTAAAAGGTACCTAACCACACGCAAAAAATGGGAAGAAAAAAAATAAAATAAAAAATAAAAATTTGTATTTCATGTTGAATGTTGAATCGTTTTACTGTTACTCATTCACAAAATACTTCAGTCTAAAATACTTCAAAATAGCATACTTGTTACTATTGTTACTATGATAATATGATTCTATGTTGCAGATGTTATACTATCAATACTTTTCTCTTTTTGAAAGTGTAGACAGGACAAAACCACATACAGAGACATATATAGACATACAGAGACAACCACATAAGAGAAAACCACATTCAGAGAGCCTCTGAAAGGCTGTGAACATATAACTGTTGATATTCACTATGGCTTCTTTATCCATTAGTACTTGGAATATCCAGGGCCTGAGCTCATCAGCTTTAGGTCTGAAATGCAATACTAGAGAATTTCAAGACAACATTGCAGGCATTGACATACTGATATTACTGGAAACCTGGCATAAGGATGACATCACTCACTGTCCCCCAGATTACAAAGAAATAATAGTAGCCTCACAAAAACTCAGTACTCTAAAACAGGGAAGAAATTCGGGAGGTCTAGTATTGTGGTACAAATCAAAACTGGATAGATACCTCAGTGTAATAAAAACTGGCAAATACCATGTTTGGCTAAAAATCAAGAAAGAACTAATCATCTCACAAAAAGATATCTTCCTTTGTGCAATATATATCCCCCCTCATGAATCCCCATACTATTCTGAAGACACATTCACCTCATTTGAAACAGAAATAAGCCATTTCCAGGCTCAGGGTAATGTTCTTGTCTGTGGGGACCTAAATGCCCGAACAGGTACACAAAATGACTTTGTAAACACAGATGGCAATAACTACATTTGTCATTCCCTTGATAAAACTGATCATTGTATGTACTCCCAGAGAAATAACTGTGATCCAAACAGACATGGGAAAGAACTGCAGCTCTGTCGCAATCTGAGTCTGTATATCGTTAATGGTAGAATAAGAGGAGACACCCTTGGGAGACACACTTTCTGCTCACCTCTTGGAAATAGTACAGTAGACTACGTAATAACTAATATAGATCCTTTATCAATTAGAGCATTCACTGTCAAACCACTAACCCCCCTATCAGATCACAGCCAAATCACAATATATATCAAAATGACAGAAAACAACACCCTCCAATCACAGCCCAGTAAGCTGTTTCACATAAAGAAATCATACAGATGGGCTGAAAACAGCACAGAGGAATTCAAGAAAGCCACAGAAAATCCTGAAATCCAAAACCTCCTAGATATATTCTTAGACACTACATGCGCCCCCAGTAAAGAGGGTGTTAACCAAGCTGTGGCAACAGTTAACCTAATATTTAAGAAAACAGCGGAAAAGGCAAAACTAAAAAGATCAAGGGCAAAACCAAGGCTTAAAAAAGATGACACTTGGTTTGATGCTGACTGTCAATCTGCAAGAAAAGAGCTTCGCAAATTATCCAACCAAAAACACAAAGATCCTAATAACACATCTATCCGATTACTCTATTGTGAGACATTAAGAAAATACAAATGCGTACTAAGAACTAAGAAAGCCCAATACACCCATAAGCAACTGACACTAATTGAGGAGTCCATAAACACAAACAGTTTTTGGGACAACTGGAATCGCTTTAAAAAATCAAACCATCAAGAATTGGTGATTCAAGATGGAGAAATTTGGACGAACCATTTCCAAACCCTTTTTAAGAAAGTGGAATCAGACCAAAGCAGGGACCAAGAAAATATAATCATTAAATTACAGAGCTTAGAGTCCTCAGTGAAGACTACCAAAATCCACTCGACTCCCTCATCACAGAGCAGGAGCTTCTAACCCAAATTAACAAACTGAAGCCTTAAAAAGCATATGGACTTGATTGTATTTTAAATGAGATGCTAAAATCCCTTGACAGTAAGTTCAGAATGGTCATGCTCAAACTACTCAATCTTGTCCTGAGTGTGGGCTACTTCCCAGATATCTGGAACTACGGACTAGTTACACCCATCTTCAAGAACGGAGATAAATTTGACCCCAGCAACTACCGGGGCATATGTGTTAACAGCAACCTAGGAAAGGTATTCTGTAGTATTATTAATTTACGGCTCCAAAACTTCCTTATGGAACACAGTGTCCTGAGTAGAAGCCAGATTGGATTCCTACCTAATTATCGCACTTGTGACCACATATACACCCTGCACACCCTAATTGAAAAACACACTCAAAACCAGAACAAAATATTCTCATGCTTTGTCGACTTCAAAAAAGCATTCGACTCCATTTGGCATCATGGATTATTTTACAAATTAATTGAAAGCGGTGTGGGTGGAAAAACATATGACATTGTAAAATCTATGTACTCAGGAGCTAAGTGTGGCATCAAAATAGGATCCAAAAGAACCCAACTCATCCCCCAAGAACGTGGAGTGAGACAGGGCTGCTCATTAAGTCCAACTTTATTTAATATATACATCAATGAGCTAGCAAGCATACTTGAAAAATCATCAGCTCCTGGACTCACTCTACATGACAGTGAAGTCAAATTCCTGCTCTTTGCAGATGATCTTGTCATTCTTTCACCGACAGAAAAGGGACTCCAGACTCAACTAGACCATCTTCACAAGTTCTGCCAGACCTGGGCCCTGGCTGTTAACACAAATAAAACAAAAATATTAATCTTCCAAAAAAGATCCGGATACCGGGGAAGTCTACCCATATTTAGATTAGGACCTAATGAAGTCGAACATGCACCAGATTACACCTACCTAGGCCTTAGAATAAATAATAAAGGATCATTCAACATGGCAGTGAATGAATTAAGAGACAAGGCACGCAGGGCTCTTCATGCCATAAGAAGACAAATTTCCTTCGAAATCCCAATCCAAATCTGGCTAAAACTGTTCTCATCAGTAATAGAACCAATTGCCCTTTACGGCAGTGAAGTGTGGGGCCCACTTGGAAATCAGGACCTAGATAAATGGGAAAAACACCCAGTTGAGATCCTGCATACTGAATTTTGTAAAGCCATTCTAAAAGTCCACCGGCACACAACTAATAACGCATGTAGGGCAGAACTAGGCCAATACCCTCTGCTGATAAAAATTCAGAAAAGGGCAAACAAGTTCATCAAACATGTATGTCTGAGTGACCCAAACTCATTCCACTATAAAGCCCTGAAACACCAAGAGTTGAGCAAAGATAACTCCCCTACCAACCTGGTCTTCAGTCACCCTCCTCCAGAGACATCCAACACTTTAAAGGCCAAATACCAGGCCACATCCACACAAAATGTTTGGATTAACCAAACCCCCCAAAACCTAAAAGACATTTATGACGAATATTGGCAATCTAAAACACAATCCCAAAGCAAAATGCAATGCTATCTGACTCTAAACAGGAAATATACACTTGCACATTACCTAACAAAAATAAAAGAGACAAATTTGAGATGCACACTAACGAAATACAGACTCAGTGAACACCGTTTAGCCATAGAAACAGGAAGACACAAAAAGACATGGCTTCCAAAAGACGAGCGTCTATGCCAGCAGTGCAGAGATGATGTTGTTGAAACTGAATTACACTTTTTAACTGAATGCCCAAAATTTGAATCAATTCGCAATAAATACTTCCCAAAAATGAAAGAAAAAATCCCTAATTTCTATGACCTACCAAACCCGAATAAAATACTATACCTATTGGGAGAAGACACAGACAGCTGTATTACTGCTGCCCAATATGTCCTTGCCTGTCACCAGCTGAGAGACACTGAGTGATTTTTGTATGCATGTACATGTGACACACACAGACACACACACACACACGCACCCCTCTCTCACAGCCACAGCCACATACACTAACTCAACACAGTCCCCTCATGTTGTATATACTGTACCATACTTGAAGTTTCTACTCAGTCCACTTTAGATTTGTGCCCTGATGTATTGTATGTCTGTAAGTTTGTTGCCTATGTTGAGTCACTCAGAACTAAAACTCAATATGTTGTACTCAGACACAGACAAAAAAAAAAAAAAAAAAAAAAAATATATATATATGTTCTTTACACTTTGTCCATGTACCCCTATCCCTTGTACCTGTATAATTGCTTAGATCCTGATACTGTACTTTTATGTAACAATTGCTTTGGCAATACAAGTGTCATATTTGTCATGCCAATAAAGCACCATTTGAATTTGAATTGAATTTGAGATGGAGAGAGAGAGAGATGGAGAGGGAGAGAGAGAGAGAGAGAGAGAGAAGGAGAGAGAGATGGAGAGGGAGAGAGAGAGAAGGAGAGAGAGAGATGGAGAGGGAGAGAGAGAGATGGAGAGGGAGAGAGAGAGAGAGAGAAGGAGAGGGAGAGAGAGAGAAGGAGAGAGATTGAGAGGGAGAGAGAGAGATGGAGAGGGAGAGAGAGAGAGAGAAGGAGAGAGAGAAGGAGAGATGGAGAGGGAGAGAGAGAGAGAGAGAAGGAGAGAGAGAAGGAGAGGGAGAGAGAGAGAGAGATGGAGAGGGAGAGAGAGAGAGGGAGAGAGAGAGAGAGAAGGAGAGAGAGATGGAGAGGGAGAGAGAGAGAGAGAGAAGGAGAGGGAGAGAGAGATGGAGAGGGAGAGAGAGAGAGAGATGGAGAGGGGGAGAGAGAGAGAAGGAGAGAGATGGAGAGGGAAAGAGAGAGAGAGAGAGAAGGAGAGGGAGAGAGAGAGATGGAGAGGGAGAGAGAGAGAGAGAGATGGAGAGGGGGAGAGAGAGAGAAGGAGAGAGAGATGGAGAGGGAGAGAGAGAGAGAGAGAAGGAGAGGGAGAGAGAGATTGAGAGGGAGAGAGAGATTGAGAGGGAGAGAGAGAGAGATGGAGAGGGAGAGAGAGATGGAGAGGGAGAGAGAGAGAGAGATGGAGAGGGAAAGAGAGATGGAGAGGGAGAGAGAGATGGAGAGGGAGAGAGAGATGGAGAGGGAGAGATGGAGAGAGAGAGAGAGATGGAGAGGGAAAGAGAGATGGAGAGGGAGAGAGAGAGAGATGGAGAAAGATGGACCTTTTGGACAGCACATTCCGGAGGCTCTGGCACAGAGAGGTTCTCCCCACGTGCCTGAATGTGTGTGTGTGTGTGTGTGTGTTTGTGAATGTGTGTGTGTGTGTGAGTGTATTTGTGAATGTGTGTGTGTTTGTGAGTGTGTGTGTGTGTTTGTGTGTCTGTGAGTGTATTTGTGAATGTGTGTTTGTGTGTGTGAGAGTGTATTTGTGAATGTGTGTGACTGTTTGCACCTGGTGTAGCCCCCCGGTGAGTGTGTGTGTGAGTGTGTTACAGAATTGTGTGGTAGGAGGAGACTTTACTCAGTCTCTCTGTAGTCTGTTAGAGTGCAGGGCCCACACACACACACACACACACACGTTAGAGTGCAGGGCCCCCACACACACACACACACACACACATAGCTGTGTACACATACACACACACACACACACATACACACACACACACACGTTAGAGTGCACAAACTGGCCAAACTCCTGCGTACAGGGTGTTTTGGCGTACAGGGTGTTTTGGTGTAACGCCCCTTCAGTGTGTTGGAAACGTGTCTGAGCAAGAAACACCTTTTGTCTTCTTTCTGATCTGTGACTGTTTTGCAGAGAGCGTCGCACTGCACACACACACACACACATATCACGTCAGAGGAGCACGTATCAGGAAAGAGCCAACACACACACGCACACACACATCACACACGTCAGAGGAGCACGTATCAGGAAAGAGCCAACAGACACACACACACACACGTCAGAGGAGCACATATCAGGAGTGCCTACACACACACACACACATATCAAACAAATATCACATCAGAAGCACGTATCAGGAAAGAGCCTACACACTAAGGGTGTCACGATTTCGAATTTATATCGAAATCGATCGAAATTACATCTCAACCTCGAACTTCGAACTTAAAAGTAGAATCGACGATGCAGCCACACCCCCAATGTCACATCCAGCATGTATGCCAAGACACACAAACACACACGCACGTGCTGAACTGCAGCGTCAACTCCTCTAGTTTTAGGCTGCAGCCAGTTAAAATACACATCAACCTACCGAAATCAAAGCCCCTCTTGCTATTCTGAAATCACCGGTGTGGAAGTATTTTGTCGTTCATTCACGTCAATTAACACTAACTTGGCCTACTCAACTAGCAAGTGAAAAGATGATCTAGTTACAGTCCAAAGTTACTTTAAGGCTTAAAATGCACATTGATAAGTACATATTCCATGAACACTAACCTTGGGTCTCTTCGGAGTGTGCTGAAACAATCTAATTATCATTCTGTGTTGTTTCATTTCACTATGTTCACGTCTCTGTTTTAGCCTAATGTTGGTTCTGTTTACATTACAACCTCGCGGTTGGAACGGTTTCAAAATAAAAAGCGCTTTCAAAATAAAAGCCCCCGAAACAGAAAAGGAAAAGGCCAAAAAGAGTAAATAACATATATGGAATGCATTAATAGTAATATTAAAAAAAAGATCGAGAATCGAATTCTGACTTTAAAATCGAAAATTGCATCGAATCGAGGATTTGGAGAATCGTGACACTCCTACCACACACACACACATATATCACACACATATCACGTCAGAGGAGCACGTATCAGGAGTGCCCACACACACACACACACACACACACACTATTGTGTACTGTTAATGGTGTGTATGAAACATAGTAAAGTAAATGCCATGAAGGTGATTGTGGCAATGCTGGTGGTCACAGATAACAACGGAGACCTGACACTAATTATTCATAATAATTATTTCATATTTTATTGTTCACACACACACACACACACACACAAAGTCCATTAAAGTACCAGATAGTTAGGCCAATTTAAACACAATGTCCCACCTGGATGATTTTATCACCTCGTTGGCTACATTTTTTACATTGTATTACATAAAATTGAATATCACTGATTTATCGGTATTGGTCTTTAAAATCCCATATTGGTTGGGCTCTAGTGTGTATGTGTGTGCGTGTGTGTGTGTGTGAGTGTGTGTGTGATGTGTGTGTGTGTGTGTGTGTGTGTGAGTGAGTGTGTGTGTGTGATGTGTGTTTGTGTGTGTGTGTGTGTGTGTGTGATTGTATGTGTGTCTTGGACACACTCATGTGTTCTTCATGTTCTGCAAGGCCAGTAGACACAGGTTAAGCTGAGAGGAGAGGGGGGGAAACAGGACAGGAAACAGGAAACAGGAGACAGGAAACAGCGCCCTCTTGTGGTCACAATCTGCCCTACATCTTCAGGATGTGGTGGGCGTTGGCAGGTTTACTTGGGCTACACACACACACACACACACACACACACACACACACACACACACGCATACACACACACACACACACACAACACACACACAGTATGTGGGACACGTTGCATTGTGAAACCAGCTGAAGTTTCCACAGCTGCACTTCATGCTAAATCAGCATATTGTTTTCCTATAGGGGGGTTTCAGGGCTAGAACATCATGGAAAGCAAGCCAAAGCACGTTGTCAATTAAAAACCACACACACACGCACACGCACACACACACACACACTCACACAGACACACACACACACACACACACACACACACACACACACTCACACACAGAGCACAAGGGTTCCCAACACACACACACACACACACAGAGACACACACACACTTCCCAACCTTGACCCTATTTTCATGTCCCAAAACGTCGGCGAGATAGATAGATAGATAGATAGATAGATAGATAGATAGATAGATAGATAGATAGATTCTTTATTGATCCCCAAGGGGAAATTGAAGAAATTCATTCACAGCATGTTGTGAGAGAGAGTGCAGCTCATCTCTGCTGTAACATCCCGTCTGCTATTTTCCCCAGATGTCCTGGCAAGCTCATTTGTTTGTTTGTTAACTCGCCTGGTTGTTTTGCTACTTTGTTTGGAACATTGATCAAGCATTACAGCACATGAGGATCTCATGATGATCTCATGGGGGATCAAGCATTACAGCACATGAGGATCTCATGGGGGATCAAGCATTACAGCACATGATGATGTCATGGGGGATCAAGCATTACAGCACATGATGATGTCATGGGGGATCAAGCATTACAGCACATGATGATGTCATGGGGGATCAAGCATTCCAGCACATGATGATGCCATGGGGGATCAAGCATTACAGCACATGAGGATCTCATGGGGATGTATATTGTTTAATTTTACATAGCTAGATTGTAGTGATGGATAGGATTAGTTACTTAACTTGGATATCATGGGGGGGGGGGGGGTCATATTTATTTATGTAATGTATATCTTTATGTAGTGTAATCACATACACATAATACATTAAACTACAGTTTTTGATCCCCAAGGGGAAATTCAAGAAACTTTACACACAACCACACAAGACACAACACTGGGAAATAAACCATTCACATCTATGACGAATTGAAACTCTGCTATAAAAACCTAACAATCCTTTGTCAAAATGTCACTCTGATGACACAATGATACACACTTGCATCATATGAATACACTTTCAGATTAGCAGCAACACACTAGTGTACTTTATTTAAAACACTGCAGTCTTTCATTTTCACTGCTTTTATTCAGTTTATCAGTTAGCATTCTGTGACACTCAGCATTCAGTTTATCAGTTAGCATTCTGTGACACTTAGCATTCTGTGACACTCAGCATTCAGTTTATCAGTTAGCATTCTGTGACACTTAGCATTCTGTGACACTCAGCATTCAGTTTATCAGTTAGCATTCTGTGACACTTAGCATTCTGTGACACTCAGCATTCAGTTTATCAGTTAGCATTCTGTGACACTTAGAATTCTGTGACGCTCAATGTAACACTTATAGTTTTTGTTACAGTATGTTTTTTTTCCAACAAAGGTTTTGATAAAAAACAAAAATGAAAACAAAATCACACTACTGTAAAACAGGCTTAGATGTGGTGGACTCTCTGCCCAGCTTCCCTCATTGTCAGGCCATGATTTATCACATGATCCACCAAAGTTTCTCTAATATCATCTGAAATATTGTTCCGTGCATGGCCTCTTCGACCACCTCCTTATGAGCAAAGTGTCTTATGTATGTAATAGTGTGTAGTGTGCAGGAGCAAGTCTGTTGCAGAATTGCAACTAAGGTGCAAAGCAGCGCTTTTGTTTAAGGTATGGATACACTGTGTTTAAGGTATGGTTACACTGTGTTTAAGGTATAGTAACAAAAGCTTCAAGTTGTGTTACTTTGGTCTAAGCAGGCATACAGGGCAGCTATGTTCCTATTCAAGTGAATGAGGCATGCAGGGCAGCTATGTACCTATTCAAGTGAATGAGGCATGCAGGGCAGCTATGTACCTATTCAAGTGAATGGGGCAGCATACAGGGCAGCTATGTTCCTATTCAAGTGAATGGGGCAGCATGCAGGGCAGCTATGTTCCTATTCAAGTGAATGGGGCAGCATACAGGGCAGCTATGTTCCTATTCAAGTGAATGGAGAGGCATACAGGGCAGCTATGTTCCTATTCAAGTGAATGGGGCAGCATACAGGGCAGCTATGTTCCTATTCAAGTGAATGGAGAGGCATACAGGGCAGCTATGTTCCTATTCAAGTGAATGGGGAGGCATACAGGGCAGGATACTGTCATGTGTGGCTAAGTTTCATGTTTGTCTGTTGATGCTTTATGCATACAGGTCAGCTATGTTCCTACAGTATGTGTAAGCTAGACCGCAGCCATGTTGGCGTTATGAACTAACCCCATGGAGGATGATTCTTTGAGTGCTGTGTGCTCAGTAGACAGGCTATGTGTGTGTGTGTGAGTGTGTGTGTGTGCTTGTGTGTGTGTGTGATTCTGTGTGTTATTGTCTGTGTGTGTGTGTGTGTGAGAGAGAGAAAGTGCGACTGGCTGTGTGTGAGTGTGTGTGTGTGTGTGTGCGTGCGTGCACTTCCTGTCATATAGCAATGTGTGTGTGTGTGTGACAGATTGCAAATTGGAAACAGTCCGGATGTATAATTTCTGTTTGATAAAAAGAATGAAACAGTTGCATTGGAGTGTGTGTGTGTGTGTTAGTGTCTCTGTGTGTGTGTGTGTGTGTGTGTGTGTGTGTGTGAAAGTGTGAGTGGCTGTGTGTGTGTGTGTGTGTGTGAGAAAAGTGTGAGTGTGTCTGTGTGTTAGTGTATTTGTGTGTGTGTGTGTGACAGATTGCAACTTCAAGCAAAACATATCATTTCTGCTTGTTGAAAAGAATGAAACGGTTGCATTGGAGTGTGTGTGTGTGTGTGTGTCATGGGGGAGGTGGTTGGGGGAATGAGCGGAACAGAAAAGTGCTGAGTACTCTCTTTTTCACACACACACACACACTCACACCACACACACACATACACACATAAAGTTGCTTTTCATGCATAACCTTTGGTGTCCCTGAAAGCACTAGGAAATGACACAAGCACACACACACACATAAAAGATTGAGTGTGTGATGGATGTGTATGTGATCTCTTCCAGGTGTGTGTTATGGCATGGCGATGGATGTGTGTGTGTGTGGGACTGCTGCTGCTGCTGGTTGACCATCCCAACACTAAAGGTATGCTCTCTTGCAGGTTACACACACACACACACACACACCTTTTCTGTTAAACGGAATTCCATTTTTTTCGACCTGAAAATGAGACCCACACAATTCGTATAGATCTGCTGAGGTTTTTTTTTGGGGGGGGGGGGGGTCTGTCAGTCAGAGGTAGGCTATATTTCTGTATAACACAGGGGGTTCTGTCGGTCAGAGGTAGGCTATATTTCTGTATAACACAGGGGGTTCTGTCGGTCAGAGGTAGGCTATATTTCTGTATAACACAGGCCATTGTGATGTAGGCTATAACAGGCCGCTGACAATGACAACGGGTTTTGTGCTTCACATCTTTCCGAATATCACGCCGCAAGTAGTCTAGTGTATTCCGTTTACTAGTGGATTTCATTGAAAGTGAAAGTAGACGGGTTGATCAGCTGCGTTCTGAAGAAGCTTGATTCAAGTCCAGTGTGTGTGGCGAACTAGTTTCTCAGCAGAAGCCATGAAACGGTAAAGGTCAACACATTGATTTAAAAACATCATGTATGAAGTTGTTTTTTTCTCGTTTTGGCTTTGCATCGGGTTCGCTGTCAGGATTTTCCGATAATGAATCTCGTGATGCTGATATTGATTTTCTGCGCGTGTAGGCCTAAGCTGTGCTTGAAGTTAGCTGTGACAAACTATCGTAACGTTACAGGTTTTCATAGTTTTAACCACAAAGCCTGTCTACCTTAGGCCTACTAAATTGTTTAGTTAACACATTGTCATTTCGCGTTTATCCAGCCGTTCACCTCCGTTAACCTTGCTCTCCATGTCATGTTATGCCATGTATTTCGGGTTGCCATCTCACCATGAGAAAACGTAACGTTATGGTGACTGTGCTAAGAGATCAAAGCTTTGGCATGCTAGTCTTGCACATTTGTCTTGCACATAATATTGAGCTGAATATTTAGTGGAAATAGCCTACTGTACCATTGTGCTGATAGATAAAAAGTCGCCTATTTAAAGGCGCAGTCTGCATTTTAGTCCTAGCTCTCCATTTAGTGTTTGCGCTTGTAAAACTAGTGTTGTAGCCTACACAATCCTGGCACAGTAGCATAAAGTTAGAGCCTACCATTGATTCTAGGAGGAGAGGTGTAGGACCTACAGTGTTACTTTGGGAGGAGAGGAATCGATGTAATTTGATTCTCTTTGGAACTGAAATATCAACAACCTTCAAGTTGCAACCTCTTCAATCAGCATCAATATCAGTAGGCCTATCACATGATTCACTATTTTGTACATAGGCCCAGAGGACTGTTAGGGGGCAGTTTATATATTATCATCAAGTAGGAGTATACTAAATAATTTAGTCAACATTTTAACTCAATGTTGGTTTAAGTTATAAACAAAACATGTTATAAATGGAAAAAATCCATGGTTCTGCGTCACTGTTGGCAAAATGATCATGATGGCCTATATATTTCAGCCATATTTGGTTTAGTCTTGTGTAGAGTTTATTAGAGTCATTTATTTCTTCTAAACATGACTCGTAAGTAATTAGAGTAATGTATTTAATCTAAACACTACCTGTAAAGTCCACTACTGCCAACAATAATTTAATCTGAGCTGCCAAAGTGAACCAGGAAGGATCCACTGGAGTGATTTAGTGATGGGCCATACATTTACTAGTGATGGGCCATACATTCATTAGTGATGGGCCATACATTCACTTTTCCATTTAGTGATGGGCCATACATTCACTAGTGATGGGCCATACGTTCACTTTTCCATTTAGTGATGGGCCATACATTCACTTTTCAATTTAGTGATGGGCCATACATTCACTAGTGATGGGCCATACGTTCACTAGTGATGGGCCATACGTTCACTTTCCCATTTAGTGATGGGCCATACGTTCACTAGTGATGGGCCATACATTCACTTTTCCATTTAGTGATGGGCCATACATTCACTAGTGATGGGCCATACGTTCACTAGTGATGGGCCATACATTCACTTTTCCATTTAGTGATGGGCCATACGTTCACTAGTGATGGGCCATACATTCACTAGTGATGGGCCATACGTTCACTAGTGATGGGCCATACATTCACTTTCCCATTTAGTGATGGGCCATACGTTCACTAGTGATGGGCCATACATTCACTTTTCCATTTAGTGATGGGCCATACGTTCACTAGTGATGGGCCATACATTCACTAGTGATGGGCCATACATTCACTTTTCCATTTAGTGATGGGCCATACGTTCACTAGTGATGGGCCATACATTCACTTTTCCATTTAGTGATGGGCCATACGTTCACTAGTGATGGGCCATACATTCACTAGCGATGGGCCATACATTCACTAGTGATGGGCCATACATTCACTTTTCCATTTAGTGATGGGCCATACATTCACTTTTCCATTTAGTGATGGGCCATACGTTCACTAGTGATGGGCCATACATTCACTAGTGATGGGCAATACATTCACTAGTGATGGGCCATACATTCACTTTTCCATTTAGTGATGGGCCATACATTCACTAGTGATGGGCCATACATTCACTTTTCCATTTAGTGATGGGCCATACATTCACTTTTCCATTTAGTGATGGGCCATACGTTCACTAGTGATGGGCCATACATTCACTAGTGATGGGCCATACGTTCACTTTTCCATTTAGTGATGGGCCATACGTTCACTTTTCCATTTAGTGATGGGCCATACGTTCACTAGTGATGGGCCATACATTCACTTTTCCATTTAGTGATGGGCCATACATTCACTAGTGATGGGCCATACGTTCACTTTTCCATTTAGTGATGGGCCATACATTCACTTTTCCATTTAGTGATGGGCCATACATTCACTAGTGATGGGCCATACATTCACTTTTCCATTTAGTGATGGGCCATACATTCACTAGTGATGGGCCATACGTTCACTAGTGATGGGCCATACATTCACTTTTCCATTTAGTGATGGGCCATACGTTCACTAGTGATGGGCCATACATTCACTTTTCCATTTAGTGATGGGCCATACGTTCACTTTTCCATTTAGTGATGGGCCATACGTTCACTAGTGATGGGCCATACGTTCACTAGTGATGGGCCATACGTTCACTTTTCCATTTAGTGATGGGCCATACGTTCACTTTTCCATTTAGTGATGGGCCATACGTTCACTAGTGATGGGCCATACGTTCACTAGTGATGGGCCATACGTTCACTTTTCCATTTAGTGATGGGCCATACGTTCACTTTTCCATTTAGTGATGGGCCATACGTTCACTAGTGATGGGCCATACGTTCACTAGTGATGGGCCATACATTCACTAGTGATGGGCCATACGTTCACTAGTGATGGGCCATACATTCATTTTCCCATTTGACTCCATTTCCTTTTCCCCTCCAACTGAACTCAAGAGGAAGCGCATCCACAGGATCTGAAAGCAGCAGCAGCTTCCCTATTTAGAGCTGCAGCCACATGAACTGCATGCATCTCACAGGCCAGATCAGCCCACATGGGCTGCATGCATCTCACAGGTCAGATCAGGCTACGTGGGCTGCAGAGTTAAGCATGTACAATCAACAGCCCTACCGAGACAGACCAGTGGGGGGCAGCAGTGACACTCTAACCACAACATGCTGCCAACACGTATATACTAATTGTATACTATAACTACTGTAATGTAATTAGATATATACTAGAACTAATGTAATTAGATCTCTTGAGGGCTGTCAAGCGATTAAAAACATGAACAACTTTTTAATTAATTTTTCATTAATTTATCTAAATGTATAGACAGATATGTATAATATGGGTCAATCCCAAAGTGAGCCCTGAGGATTAAGGACTAAAGTGAGCCCTGAGGATGAAGGACTAAAGTGAGCCCTGAGGATTAAGGACTAAAGACTCACAGACTTAATTGATCTCAGGTGCTAAGTGAGTGAGTGTGTGAGGCCACGTGGGCTCAGATAGGTATGAATGGGTTTGGGACAGCACATCACAACATCACATGTTACCTTGGTCATGTTTAATAACAAAGATGTTGCTGTTACTTGCCGGTTTGGGAATTTTCATTTTAAATTTGTTGCTTTTCACATGGCCAAGGCACAGGAAATGCCTGCCTGATTCCACATTCTTTCAAACTCTTCTTTTACAAGCTGCTTGTGTATCGTGCAGTTGTTTACCTTTGTAATTTTGGGATTTCCCTATGGTCTCTGCGATAAATGTCACAATGCTTTGAACTGTGGGTAATTCCCTTTGAACTGTGGGTAATTCCCTTTGGTGAAGTCTGCTGTGATGCAGACTCATGGAAAGGGCTCGGTAAGTGTGTAATCAAACCCTCACGCCCTTTGAAATGCGACTAAGCCTTTACGAATATGACATTGGAACATTATATAAACAGCACTATGTGGAGATTATAGATCTGCATTATATAAACAGTATGAGTATAGATCTGCATTATATAAACAGCACTATGTGGAGATTATAGATCTGCATTATATAAACAGCATGAGTATAGATCTGCATTATATAAACAGCACTATGTGGAGATTATAGATCTGCATTAAATAAACAGCACTATGTGGAGATTATAGATCTGCATTATATAAACAGCATGAGATTATAGATCTGCATTATATAAACAGCACTATGTGGAGAGTATAGATCTGCATTATATAAACAGCACTATGTGGAGAGTATAGATCTGCATTATATAAACAGCATGAGATTAATTTAGAGATGCACCGATATGGAATTTTAGGGCCGATAACGATAACCGATATTTATTGGTTTGTTGTGGCCGATACCGATACGATAACCGATAATATTACTCTTGAAAAAAAATTGTGAAAAGTGATTTGGGGAAAGCATTTAATAAGCATAATTTTATTGCAGTAATTTTACCTACCACCAAATGATGGACAGAACTCATAATAGTCCTCAATAGTACGGCAGTCAACAACATAACAGTAGCCTAGCCCTACAGTATGTGTGGCTCCTTTAAGTGAACCTGATGTCAGTGAATTGCGAGTGAGTGGCTAGAGAGTTTGAATCGTTTTCATTTAGGACTAAACGCTCATAAACGGCTCAGCTTGGAATAAGCTACAGTATAGCAACCAAATCAGAGTTTGTGAGGGAAACTTAGGTTTAGTTTCAACTGCGGGTAACTGATAAAGCTGCAACTCCTCAGGCTGTATCTTATGTCCCTCTACTCTGTTGCGCACGACATGCTGCAGCAGAAATGAAAGGCGTTAGCCCCGAAGGTTTTAATAACTTATTATGATGACCTGTCTGGAACTGAAACACGAATGGTTAGCATATTTCTAGGTAATAATACAAAACCCAAGCTAAAGTAATGCAAATATAATACTAAAACACAACTTAGAACTAGGCCTACTTATGTACTCATCCCACTAACGAGTTTGTTTATTTGTTTCCCCAACCAGCGCGGTAAAGTGCAAACACACCAGCACAAGACGGTTCTAGATAGGGCTGAGCTCCGCTCTGTTAAGGTTAAATGGCGGATCATTCACGAGAGGATTTTGAGATGCACAGATTCCCAAATGAACGCATATCCACAGATTTGGTTAGAGTGGTGAAATACATTCACACCGCTGACATTATATTGAGGAAAAAGTATAGCCAACCAAGCTCAAGTAGGCTAGCTCAGTGTAGCCAGACGGACCTTACGTAGGCCTAAATTAGGACTTTAAAAAATATCGGCGCAAATTATCGGCCAGAATTCTGTTATCGGACTGATAATAATATTTTAATTTTTTCACTTATCGGCTAATAATATATCGGCCGCCGATAAATCGTGCATCCCTAGAGATTATAGATCTGCATTATATAAACAGCATGAGATTATAGACCTGCATTATATAAACAGCATGAGATTATAGATCTGCATTATATAAACAGCACTATGTGGAGAGTATAGATCTGCATTATATAAACAGCATGAGATTATAGATCTTCATTATATAAACAGCACTATGTGGAGATTATAGATCTGCATTATATAAACAGCATGAGATTATAGACCTGCATTATATAAACAGCACTATGTGGAGATTATAGATCTGCATTATATAAACAGCATGATAGTATAGATCTGCATTATACAAACAGCATGAGAGTATAGATCTGCATTATATAAACAGCACTATGTGGAGAGTATAGATCTGCATTATATAAACAGCACTATGTGGAGAGTATAGATCTGCATTATATAAACAGCATGAGAGTATAGATCTGCATTATATAAACAGCATGAGATTATAGATCTGCATTATATAAACAGCACTATGTGGAGATTATAGATCTGCATTATATAAACAGCATGATAGTATAGATCTGCATTATACAAACAGCATGAGAGTATAGATCTGCATTATATAAACAGCACTATGTGGAGAGTATAGATCTGCATTATATAAACAGCACTATGTGGAGAGTATAGATCTGCATTATATAAACAGCATGAGAGTATAGATCTGCATTATATAAACAGCATGAGATTATAGATCTGCATTATATAAACAGCACTATGTGGAGAGTATAGATCTGCATTTTATAAACAGCACTATGTGGAGAGTATAGATCTGCATTATATAAACAGCATGAGAGTATAGATCTGCATTATATAAACAGCACTATGTGGAGATTATAGACCTGCATTATATAAACAGCACTATGTGGGAGTTGGAAAACAAGTGTGTTTTAAACTGATGGAAAACAATTCATTACCCACAATGCTTCAGTTCTGTTTGTCTTCATCAGGAGAAGCTGCCCCCACCTTTCAACCTGCCACCATCAGTGCCAGCACACACACACCAGAGAGTGAGTAAAAATGTGTGTGTGTGTGTGTGTGTTCAGCTGATGAAGACTACTATACCTCTGTTGGCCATGTGATCTCTCTTCCTTGTGATGACGCTGTGTGTGTGTGTGTGTGTGTTTGTGTGTGTGTGTGTGTGTGTGTGTTCAGCTGATGAAGACTACTATACCTCTGTTGGTCATGTGATCGCTCTTCCTTGTGATGACGCTGTGTGTGTGTGTGTGTGTGTGTGTGTTCAGCTGATGAAGACTACTATACCTCTGTTGGTCATGTGATCGCTCTTCCTTGTGATGACGCTGTGTGTGTGTGTGTGTGTGTGTGTGTGCAGCTGATGAAGACTACTACACCTCTGTGGGTCATGTGATTGCTCTTCCTTGCGATGACGCTGATGGAAGTCAGAATGTCACCTGGAGACGAGAGGCTCCGCCCTTGGATACGGCCGTTGCCGGGGTGAAGGTGAGGGGCGGAGCTCTGTGGTTCCTACCTGCTGACTCCTCCCACAGCGGCATCTACGTGTGTGAGAGGAGGTACGGACACACACACACACACACACACATCTCGTTCACACACTCACACACACACTCGGACATACATACACACACACACACATCTCGTTCACACACTCACACACACACACACACACACATCTCTTTCACACACACTCACACATCTCTTTCTCACCACACACACAAAGAGATCACACTTGGTATGAAGATCACACTCAGACACACATCTCACATGCACAAACATTGTCACGTAACCATTAAGGTTGATATTGGTCTTCATGTCTGGAGAGTGCAACGATGGAAAATAAAAAATAATCAAAATAATTTGCAACTATAATGCCTCAAATGCATGTAAGGAAAGGATAGACCTGTTTTGAAAAGTGCAGATATTTCTGCTCAAGGGGGATAGAATGCAAAACTGAGTTTATCTTGGCATAGTAATAACGGCAGGTATGTAAGATAAACATACAAACCAGGTGAATCACAACAAGTTCAAACTGCCGCTGTAATCCAGGTGAATCACAAGAAAAGCAATAGATGATAGGTAAGGGATAATGCCCGACGAGGTGTCCATTATCAGAAATAAATGGACGACCCGGAGGCGTGAACCGTCCGACGCGAAGCGGAGGTGTAGTATATCATTTTTTAAACGACACCCTTTTCAACCTAGACCATGGTATAATAATAGATAATAGATGACGACAACTTGGTGTCTGCACCTTATTTCACTCTGGTCTGCACCTTTGGAACGCCCTGAAATTTACATGACCACTAGTTGCAGCTTCCAGCTACCAGCTACCGGACTTCTGTAGGCTAGATGGTCCAAGACGGTAGTGTTTGCAGAAACATCATTTGTTTGGCCTTTTAATGCTTCGATTTTGTGAAAGTTAGATAGACACTGTGCCTTTTCTGTACGTCTGAAATGTTGTGTAATATGTGACGTTGGCGAGTTAGCAAGCTTGCAAACTAGCTACACTCCCCTGTTCTTAACAGGCACGTTAGCAAGTTAGCAAGCTAGCTACACTCCCCTGTTCTCAATAGGCACGTTAGCGAGCTTGCAAGCTAGCTACACTCCTCTGTCCTCAATAGGCACGTTAGCAAGTTAGCAAGCTAGTCACACTCCTCTGTTCTCAATAGACATGTTAGCAAGTTAGCAAGCTAGCTACACTCCTCTGTTCTCAATAGACATGTTAGCAAGTTAGAAAGCTAGCGACACTCCTCTGTCCTCAATAGGCATGTTAGCAAGTTAGCAAGCTAGCTACACTCCTCTGTTCTCAATAGACATGTTAGCAAGTTAGAAAGCTAGCGACACTCCTCTGTCCTCAATAGGCACGTTAGCAAGTTAGCAAGCTAGTCACACTCCTCTGTTCTCAATAGACATGTTAGCAAGCTAGCTACACTCCCCTGTTCTCAATAGACATGTTAGCAAGTTAGCAAGCTAGCTACACTCCCCTGTTCTCAATAGACATGTTAGCAAGTTAGAAAGCTAGCGACACTCCTCTGTTCTCAATAGGCACGTTAGCAAGTTAGCAAGCTAGCTACACTCCCTTGTTCTTAATAGACATGTTAGCAAGCTTGCAAGCTAGCGACACTCCACTGTTCTTAATAGACATGTAATACGTTGCCAGAAAAATACAGATACATGTAAAGGCTACTTAAGTTCAGTAACAAAGAATTTGTACGCATTGTATGCTCAAGTCTGTGTGTGTGTGTGTGTGTGTACAGTGATGCTGAACCGTGGCGTGTGAGCTTGCGAGTGGGCAGTGGCCACAGGGGACTAGTATACCTGAAGCTGAATCAGTTTCAAAGACTGGACTGCGGACAAGACCACATCTTCAGATACGGCGCTAACCTACTCATCACCTGGCTAAAGGTAGATACGGCGCTAACCTACTCATCACAAGGGAAATTTTCAGATTATTGAGAGGTCGGAACAATGGAGTTTCGGAGAAATGGGCATCGTTAAGAAATTATTGATATTGATGCCATTGTCGAGTCTGCTTATCGATGCGATTCCCATTCCCATATTGATTCCTGTACCATTTGCTGAACACTTATAGGATGGCTTTGAGAGTTGTTGGCTTTGAATGTCTAATTTAAAGTGGTTTTAGAGAATGAATACCAAGTATACAATATCAATACAGAAGTTGAATGCAGAAGTTGAACTATTCGTGTGTGTGTGTGTGTGTGTGTGTGTGTGTGTGTGTGTGTGTGTGATGTAGGACTGTACACCTTTGAACAGGTCTGAGAGGATCCTGAAGTTCCCTCGGGTGTCGATTGATGACAAAGGGAACTACACCTGCCTGCTCCACTTCAGCCTGGAGGAACACAACTACATCTCCGCCAGCGCCACCCAGGTCTCCATCGAGGGTAAACTCAGACAGTAAACCACAACAGCTAAACCAAAACAGCTAAACTACACCAGCTAAACTACACCAGCTAAACCAGACATGGGCAACATACGGCCCGCGGGCCACATCCGGCCCGTGGGCTTTCCCTGACTGGCCCGCGTAAGGTCCGTGAATAAACAGTAGTCAAGAGCCTAGCAGAGATAATGCACGCAAATCAATATCGTTGCTTTTATTTTCAAAGCGACTGCTATTTGTACGCCCATGCATTCGTGCTTATTAATTTCAAAACATTACTGACAGATAGACAATTTACAATCGGATAACCCCATCATTGTAACCAAAATATGAGTTTATTTGCAAAGCTTATGTTAGCGAAATAGTATGATGCTACCACAGGTTGCTTAAAGCAGTTGGCTCAACACACAGGGCGAGTTGACCAATCACAGTTTTGTGTGTATGAAGTTAAAGCAAAAACATAGACTACATTTTCAAAATAGTTTTCTTTGTGCATGTTGATTAACTAGTGACATAGCCTACTGAAATATTGCTGAGTGTTGATTAAATGGTGGCACAGGCCTATAGTTGTACTGACTCCTTCACATTTTCATGGCCTAGCCTAATTATATAGATAGTGTACTACTTTTTTGTATCAGTCTTTGAAAACTGAAAAAAGAAACATGTGAATGTCAAAAAATCATTTTTGAGAATTTGAGAGGATTAAATACTGGATATAGATTAAATATTGCCATTTTTACTTAGTGTCCCTCACATTTTCATCTGTTCTTACGAGTAGTAATCAAAAACATATGATTTACTTAATGTTATACAAGAACAGAATAGAATTGAACAGAATTGAGTTCAGACTTGAGTTCGGTATTTTGGATACGGCCCTCCTCAACAGTCCCAGTTTGTCGTGTGGCCCCTTGGGGAAATTAGTTTCCCACCCCTGAGCTAAACCAAAACAACTAAACTACACCAGTTAAACTACACCAGCTAAAATACATCAGTTAAACTACACAACTACATCAGATAAACTACATCAGATAAACTACACCAGATAAACTACATCAGATAAACTACACCAGCTAAACTACACCAGATAAACTACACCAGCTAAAATACATCAGATAAACTACACCAGATAAACTACATCAGATAAACTACACCAGATAAACTACACCAGATAAACTACACAACTACACCAGATTAGATAAACTACACCAGATAACTACATCAGTTAAACTACATCAGATAAACTACGTCAGCTAAACTATACCAGATAAACTACACTTTGTTGTGTATGTGTGTGAATCTGTGCTTTGAGTGTGTGTGTGTGTTTAGAGTTGTGATTTATGGACAGCCTGGGTTCAATTGTGTGTATGTCGATGTTTTGTATTCATGTGTGTGTGTGTGTTGTATTTCTGTGTGTTGCAGTTGCTGAACAGCTCAGTAAGCCGCAGGTGATCCTGCCTGGTAATGAGACACGAGTGGTGGAGCTAGGTGAGTGACAGCCCAAATCAGCCAATTACATTAGGGGAACAGCCCAAATCAGCCAATTACATTAGGGGAACAGCCCATATCAGCCAATTACATTAGGGGAACAGCCCATATCAGCCAATTACATTACAAACAGCCCAAATCAGCCAATTACATTACAAACAGCCCAAATCAGCCAATTACATTAGGGAAATGGGATTAATGAGGTATGAGTCGTGGAGCTAGGTGAGTGACTAAATTCAATGTTTTTAATTGTTAGTCAGTGAGTAAGTGAGTCACATTATATACATCACTGCAATAACGTGCATTAATCACGTTGTGTGTGTGTGTGCGTGTATGCGTGTGTGGGCGGATGTGTGTGTGTGTGTGCGTGCGTGTGCGTGTGTTTGTGTGTGTGTAGGGTCCCGTCTTGAGCTGACTTGTGTGGCATCTACTGGAGGTGACATTCTGTTGGTGTCCTGGAGGATGAACGACTCACTAATCATCAACCACACACTCTTCACCATCACTGAGCGGTGTGTGTGTGTGTGTGTGTGTGTGCTCACTAATCATCAACCACACACTCTTCACCATCACTGAGCGGTATTATAATATAATATAATAATATATATAAGTATTACTATCTGAGAAATCTACTCAAGTAAAAGTAAAAAAGTACTTTGTTCATAAATTACTCAAGTAACAAGTTACTTTTTTTATGGCCCTTTATGGGAATACAAAATTATTCTTTACACCTGTTTGCTTTTCTCCTCCTCTGAAGGCTAATCATAAAGGCAAACATATTTTAACATTCAAATATATTTTATTTAAAGGGATATACCACCATTTGGAGAATTACACCTCCCCTCCAGTTAAACAGTTGATTTTCTCAAGTTCATTCGATAAGTTGCCGCTCACACACACCACACACACACACACACACACACAACCACAACACACACACACACAAAAGTTGCTGCTCCTTTTGTACTGATGGTCATTTTGATAGCACAGATGAAATGGTTCGGGTTTAAGTATCCTTCCAGGCTGACGGGAGATGGCGTTGGTCATCCCATCTCACGTGGACTACACTGAATCAGACTCTGATTAGTGGCATTCTGGCAATCCGGAGCAGATAGCTACTGACGCAGCCATGCAGAACAGTGAAACACTGCAAAGTCATAATATTCCTGCTTATCTCTAAATACATAGTCACACAGATATACACAGGGACAGTACAGATATCATACAGTCATTACATAGAATCATACTTTTAGTATCAAAGTGACCCACTAATGAGAAATGCAGAACATTAAACCACATATTGGAATATTGGACATAATGCAGAACCAAAGATCCTTGATTACTAGCAAGATAGAGCAACGTAATTCGTTACTATGGGAGCAAAACAGGACAGTTCCGGTCTGCATAAGTGGGAGTGTCATCTTACGTCACTAAATAAACTTTCTCCCTTAATAAGCAATAAGAACAGATAAACATAATTGTGTTCACAGTATTATTGTCTGTAATCGTATATGATGCCAAAGAATCATTCTTTAGGACGTGATATGAATAATTTAATTAGTCATGTGAACCGAGCTAGCTAGCTAGCTAACGCTAGCTTAAAACGTTATACAAGTGGATGAGAGTAGCTATGGCAATACAGCTATGCGCTAACAAGTGACTAGTAGTTGAAGGACTTCGCTTAAACTTAATATACTGTTGCAAATTCACTTGAGTATAAACTATCCACTTTAACTAATGTCAGTAATGTTATTCAGCTAGTTGTCATTTCAAAGAAATTACACTTCTCCATTTAAAATGTTACCTTAGCTAAGAGGCTAGCTAGCATGCTAACAACCAGACAGTAACTGGAAGCAGCATGGTCTGATATTAAGTTATTTTATTACAAATCCGAACACTAAAAAAATACACTATTAGGCTTGAAATGATCCCAAACACTTACAGATTATGACAAAATTTTCCAAAAAACCCTCAACAAATCCAGAAAGACATAATGACCAATTCATTGGTAAAATTCCACAATTGACATTAGTGCAGCGAGGGTTTACTCTGGTCTGCATAAATCGAACGCGGAAATTGTCGAATGTTTGCGCCTCTCGCTCCACTTGAACCCTCTGGCAGAATATTAAACCACATATTGGAATACTGGACATAATGCAGAACATTAAACCACATATTGGAATACTGGACATAATGCAGAATATTAAACCACATATTGGAATACTGGACATAATGCAGAACATTAAACCACATATTGGAATACTGGACATAATGCAGAACATTAAACCACATATTGGAATATTGGACATAATGCAGCACATTAAACCACATATTGGAATATTGGACATAATGCAGAACATTAAACCACATATTGGAATACTGGACATAATGCAGAACATTAAACCACATATTGGAATATTGGACATAATGCAGAACATTAAACCACATATTGGAATATTGGACATAATGCAGAACATTAAACCACATATTGGAATATTGGACATGAAGTTCTATTCCACTTTCTCTTGGTACTCATGTGCGTTACTTGTAATGGGTTACTACCCACCACTGCTCAGTGGTTTGTGTGTGTGTGTGAAACAATGTAGTCATCTATCACTGAAGAGAAAAGAGTGTGTGTGTGTCTCTCTCTCTCTCTCCCTGTGTGTGTGTGTGTGCGTGAATCTGTGCGCATATGTGTGTGTGTTTGTCTGTATATGCATCTGATGTATGTATTTATGTATGTTTGTGTTTGTTGTGTGTGTGTGTGTGTTTGACAGAATGGTTGAGTCCAGGGTTGTGAAGACTCTGATCATCTCTGAGGTCCGTGAGGAGCATCTCAACATTCCGTTCCAATGTTGGGCCATAAACAGCCTGGGCCAAGACTTCAGACAGATCATTCTCCAAGCAGGTACTACACACACACACACACACACACACACACACACACACACACACACACACACATAACCACAACACACACACACACTACATATATTTTCATGGTCAGTCCCCCACCAATGGTGTGCTGTGTCTCTGGTGTGTGCAGCCAATCAGGAGCTGTTTTACTGCGTGGTGGGCCTGGTGGTGGCCTGTGGGCTGCTGCTGGTGTGTGTGTGTCTCTGCTGGCGCTGCCGAGTGGAACTGGTGCTGTTATATCGCTCACTCTGCCCCCTGCACAAGCAATACGGTAAGACACACACACACACACACACAGTGTTATATTGCTCCCTCTGCCCCCTGCACAAGCAATACGGTGAGACACACACACGCACACACACACAGTGTTATATTGCTCCCTCTGCCCCCTGCACAAGCAATACGGTGAGACACACACACACACACACACACACACAGTGTTATATTGCTCACTCTGCCCCCTGCACAAGCAATACGGTGAGGACACACACACACACACACACGCATTTTCTCTAGACTGGGTCTATCGCTCCACCATCATGGCTTTTGAGTTGAACCTTTTTTTTGTCAAAAAACTACAGCCAATTGGATGATAGGGACATCTAGTGGACAAACAAATTAAAACATAAGTTAGGCTATCATAAATAATTTGCATTGTTTGCATGATAAAATGTAACTAGAAAATGTAATTCCAGGGAATTACCATTGCATGTAAATGCAAAAAAGCTGCTGTGTGTACTGTAATATTACTTACAGTATGATTATTCAGATTACATAGTCTTACAGTATTCTTGAAAACCACTTACTTGGTTAGATGTTAGCTTATAATATATGACAGTCAGTACAAATAAATGGTTAATTCAACATTGATCAACATTCTTTGTTTTAATACAGTACTGCAGAAACAACAGCAGAATGATACTCAGAACACACTAATGAACACTAATTGATGTGATATTGACCTAAAGTGTATTGAAACATGATACCTAGTGTGAACGTATGTCTCATAGCCCATCTCGGCTTGTCCCCTGCACTCCAAAATCTGGCGCTAGTTAGCCGATGCTACCAACAGCTTTTTCAATAGTGGTGCTTCGGCATCGGGCTAGCCATGCAAATAAATCACTGTTTTACACCCATATACGAGGCTCAATGTATCTCCACACTTCATTGGTAGACTTCCGAGGGCCCTGACATTTAAAACGAGACATTGAGAACTTTGAAAAAGCACTGGTAGTTTACTTACAAGACGATTTATACAGACAGTATCTTCACGAAGTTTAGCGTTTGCAGCCATCTTGAATTTAGTCACGATAAGTCGAGCAACGAGTAAGAATGAACAGGTATGATAAGGGATCAGATTCCAAAAATAATTCAGTGGAAATGCATGGATTCCAGTTGCTGCTACTGGAAGAAACTGGAATCCATGCATTTCCACTGAATTATTTTTGGAATCTAAATTCAAGATGGCTGCAAACGCTAAACTTCGTGAAGATACTGTCTATATAAATCGTCTTGTAAGTAAACTACCAGTGCTTTTTCAAAGTTCTCAATGTCTCGTTTTAAATGTCAGGGCCCTCGGAAGTCTACCAATGAATGTAGCCCGAAACGAACTGCATTACCCACAAATCCGTGCATTGTGTAGTTTCAAAACCGGAAGTGGGATGAACGCGCTGCTTGCAACGTAAATGAGAGTCTGAGCGAGCAGAAAAGGTTGTTAACCGATTCGTAACAAGTAAATCGATATAACGACCGGTTCATTTCAGTTTTATTTCGATACGGGGCTTCACGTATCGATGTAGCCGGATCTTACACGTTAAAAACGGATACCGATACGTATCGGTTAATCTTTAAACCCCTACAGTTTAAGCTTTTTAAACAATTCTCTCAACAATTCTAGGACAATTAAAAAAAAAGGTAGAGTACAATACAATTGTTGCACCATCAAGCTGCTGGTAGTTAAATACTAGCCTATAATATTAAATTGCAAACAAAGCAGAATTCTGTGTTTTATTGTTTTCAGTTTAAGGATAGTTGATAGCTAATCATATTTTTTTTTAAATATAAAACGTTTATAAAACTGTTTTTTTTAAATATAAGAATATATTTTATTATTATATTTTTTAAGTTATAAGTATCTTGATAACCAACTACCAACATGAATCATGGGTTTCATGAGGTCCCTTCACACAGTATAATCAAGCACCATGCAGTCGGCATTCTAGATGCTTGATAATACACCTGTGGAAAGTGAGCTGATGTTGAATAGAAACCATGTAGGCTAGGCCAAACCAGAGTCGTCTGTAATTCTGTGGTTTACGTTAATGTTCTAAAACGCTGCTGGTTAGTAATGAGCAAATGTAACGTTAGCTTAGCTGGGAGCCAACGTTATGTTACGTTTGATTGTTGTTAATGTTAGCTATCGAAACCTACAGCTAACTGGTGACTGAGCCCTAAAGTTGACGACATTAGCGTTGATCAACAGTGGGTTTCCTTACATAAAAAATATCAACATAGCAAGGTGCTAGCGTTAACGTTAACTATTTCACTAACGTTAACGTTACCTAACGTTATAACATTAGTTTAGCTATTTGTGACCCATCATTTTATACATATTTAACGCTAACTTTACATAACATAACGTTTGACTCAAATACCAAAAACCGGAACACTTACCTTGTCTGTAATTAGAGAAATGTGCCTCTGAAGGAGAGTTTTACGAGCAAATAAAGTGACCACGGCACAGCAGGCGAAGACGTTCAGAAGATTCACAGCTCCAGTGTTCAGCTGTTGATTGCTTTCAGCTGCAGGTCACGTCATAATGCTAAAGGTTGCCGCAAAGGCGGTCAATGTTAACTCTATGAGAATTTCTTGCTCTTTTATCGTAAATATCTCAAAAAGTATAAAGTTTACAAAAGTGAAAAATACATTGGACAAATCTCCGTTACAAGACCTTTGTAGGAGTGTTTGAATGACGTCAAACGGTTCAGTGGTTTTAGAGCCTTTGAATGTCAAAGTTGGTCGGAAGAAGAAGAATAATAACTAGAAAATGTAATTCCAGGGAATTACCATTGCATGTAAATGCAAAAAAAATGCTGTTTATAACATTATATTACTTACAGTATAATTATTCAGATTACATAGACTTATAGACTTACAGTATTCTTGAAAACCACTTACTTGGTTAGATGTTGGCTTAGAGTATATGACAGTAAAAATAAATTGTTAATTCAATATTGATCAACATTCTTTGTTTTAATACAGCAGAATACACTAATGAACACTTATCAACCAATGTAAGCTTGAAGTAAAAAAAAAAATCACAGTTGTTGAAACCAATTTTAAAGTTACCCAATAATGATTAGGGAGAAACCAGATGTCTACTGAATTTGCATTCTTACAGAACTTGATAATGCCAATCATATTATAAGACAGATCTATTTATCAGTGGTAATTCTGAACTGGCAGCAAGAGCTACTGGTCTCAGTTAATAGTAATAGGTCACATTTGGTGGTGATATAGACTGAAGAATAAGATTTAGCCCTTCAGATGATCAGTTTTAGACAGAACTTAGGTTAGAATCTTAATTTTCACACAGCACAGCTGAGGTCTAAAAACAGAGGTCTAACAGCACAGCTAAGTTTCACAGATGTCACAGCACAGGTATGATTCAAATGTGCGCATGTTCATATAGTTGTCGTCATAGCCCTCCTGTAACAATATAATACTCTCAGATCTACGTCTCAGTATAGTTCAAAGGTACTGTATGTGCAGATATGTTGAGATATGGTCACATATTTTTAGAAATGAATGCAAGTGTTGGTTGGCAAGCGACGTATGGTTGGTTGGGAGGATGTGCACACAGACAGGCACACACGTAATGTAATACACGGTCATCACCACACTGGTCTGGTCTGGAACCCAAAAGACAAAAGCAAACAAGTTAGTTATACCAAAAACAATGAATGTGTACAATTGTTCAATTCAACTTAGATATTTAAGTGAGGTTGTTGCACCATAAATCTGTAATGGTAGTTAAATATACTAGCCAATAGTATTTCGTTGCAAACAAAGCAACATTTTGTGTTTTATTTATTTCAGTTTAAGGATAGTTGATAGCCAAACAGTTTAAAGTAAACAGCTTAGAACACTTTGTAGGCAAAGGGTGTGTTGCTGTTGATAATCATAAACTGAGTCTTAACCCTTAGAACCCGATTGACGCAAAGTGCGTCAAAAAACACACCCTTTCTTCTCTGTTACATTGCTCTGGAACTGTTCATCGCAGCGAGATGAAACCTTTATTGCATAACAGAGCAGAAGTGGGGCTTTCCAACGAGACTACACACTTGTCTGTACGATCAAGTATGAAAATAAAAAATCATGAAATTAAATCAAATAGCATCATATTTACAGTCTATACTTCTCTGCGTTCACCTGCACACCCATTACTCTTGTTTGAATTACTCGCGAACCCGTGATCGCATCGATATGGCAAGCATATCAGAAAGAGGGGGCACAGGGCTATCCATTGGTACCATGTTTATCGATCCTTCTGGCTTATAAAACCAGACGAAGTGACTGCAAAATAATAACGCCATGTACACAAACCAACGCTGCACACCCATTACTCTTGATATATGAATTACTCGCGGACCCGTGATCGCATAGATATGTCAGATGAAAGAGGAGACTCAGAGCTATCATTTGATACCAAGTACATCCTTCTGGGTTATAAAACAGACGAAGTGACAGCAAAATAATAACTTCATATAGCTGGACTTACCCCATGTTTTTGTCTGTTCTTGTGGCAAAGCATGTTTTTGCATTGCCATGAACATTTGAGCTATCATTTGATACCAAGTACATCCTTCTGGGTTATAAAACAGACGAAGTGACAGCAAAATAATAACTTCATATAGCTGGACTTACCCCACGTTTTTGTCTGTTCTTGTGGCAAAGCATGTCTACAATCCAATGCTGTGTTTCTCTATGGCAAAGCATGTTCATATTCCGGTTTTGAGATCCTAGCAAATTCCTGCATGGCAAACACCTTTTTTGCCTTTACTTTGTTCATGGCAATGCAGTAAAAAGTTGAGAATTATTATGACTGCATACACACAGGCACGCAGGCTAACACGCAACCTCGGGTCAAGTCAGGTCAGATCAGTTCGTGTCACAGATATGGAGCGCAGAAAGGTCATTTTTCATTACTAAATAAAAAATGGCATTTATCTCCGTAAATCACACAGCACATATTTATGTAAATTGCTCAGCCCCAGAGTATCCCTCCAACATGGCAATTATATTGCCCGGTTCAGTACAGTCTGCCCCACACACACATGAAATGCATGTAGAGCTGTGAGCTTGCTGTGGTGAGATACATGTCGAAATATAAGAATTTTTATAATACACGTTTTATATTTTAATTCTTTAAAAATCAAAATAAAATCAATGCTAGTATTAATACATGAAATGATAGCAGATCTGGATAGCCTAGACTCTCCAATATATAATATGTGTGTGTGGCACTTACAATTACCAGAATAAATCCTTATGAATAAAGGTAGTGAAAATGCCCTAAAAACAGCTTAGGGTTCTAAGGGTTAAAGATGGACCATTCTGATATTATGTATCTTGATAACCAACTAGCTTATACAGCTTGCTAGGTCTGTCATCCACATTTTTTCTACATATTACGATGTAGGCCTACTCTAGGATGTAGCCTACAACAACTGGGAAGCTTGATTCGTGTGCCAGGCTACGCTTTCATTTTTAGTCCAGAATAATGCAGAAATGAGTAACGCCGTTGTCCGCCGGTAATTAGGCCTATCAGAAAATATAAGTCCCGACAGGGAGAACAGAACCCCGACGCGCAGCGGAGGGGTTTTGCTTCGACCTGAAGGGACTTATTTTCTGATTATTACGGGCGGACAATACATTATCCCGCTTATTACACGGCTACTTGCCAAAACGAGAAAAGAAACACAACGAATCTTTAAAAATGATTTTGCTACCGTTTCGTGTCTTCCGCTGACAAAATAAATAGTTCGCCACACAGATAGAACTTGACAGTTTCAGGTGTTGCGTGGCAACGTCTTACTAGCTTACTTTCCCTTTCAATGAAATTCCATTGCAATAAGCGAACGGAATTCTTGCGGAGGGATATGAAAGACGTTAATCAACCCGTTGCCATTGACAGCTGGGATTATATACTTTGCCGGTGATTTAACATAGGCCCGAACGTTGGGAAGGCCCATTCGTGTGAATGGAACTTTCTGCAGCACTCTGAAGAGCCGTGTAATAACGTTACATAATAAATAGCAACAGATCAAGTGCTAACGTAACTATTCCCCTAACATAAGGTTAGTTTGGCTATTTCATACAACATAATGTTTGATGACATAAATGAGTCAAATGCCAAAAATCGGACCGCTTACCTTGTCTGTAATTGGAGAAGGACAGTTACGAGCAAGTTAAGTGGGATCACGGCAGGCGATAAGACGAACGTTCAGAAGACTCACAGCTCCAGTGGTAGAAAGATTGCATGGTTGATTGCATTCAGCTGCAGGTCACATCATAATGCTAAAAGTTGCCGCCACGACAGTCAATGTTAACTCAATGGGAATTTGTTGCTTGTTGGAAGTTCACAAATGTAAAAAATACATTGTACAATTGTCCGTTACAAGACCTTTGTAAGAGTGTTTGAATGACGTCAAACGGTTCAGTGGTTTTAGTGTCATTAAACGTCAAACTTGGTCGGAAGAAGAATAATAAAAGACGATAATAAGAAGAACAGTGATAATAGTCCACTGCATTTACATGCAATGCAATAAGAACAGTGATAATAGTCCACTGCATTTACATGCAATGCAATAAGAACAGTGATATAGTCCACTGCATTTCAAAGTCAAAGTCAAAGTCAAGTCAAAGTCAGCTTTATTGTCAATTTCTTCACATGTTCCAGACATACAAAGAGATCGAAATTACGTTTCTCACTATCCCACGGTGAAGACAAGACATATTTTGCCAATTTTGGTCCACAGACAAACATAACATTCAAGTAAACAAAAAAGTAAGTAAATAAGTAAATAAGAGGGCACATATAATAATGAAAAAATAAGAGCAGCAAAATTTGGTTGAAATTGTGCATAGACAGTCAATAAAATACTAGTGCAAAGTCAGGCCAATAAAAGGCTTGGGTAGTTCTGTTTGACCTAAGTAAGAAAGAAAGTGGCATAGTGGTGCATGTTATGTAAGAGCAGCAGAAGTGTTGTGTTTTCAGGACAACAACACCAAGTTGTAAAGTGTACAAGTGTGCAAGTGTGCAAGTGGAGTAGTGCAGGCGGCCATTTTGGGTCCAATGTCCAGGATGTTATGTAGCTGAGGGTGGAGGGGGGAGAGGAGGGAGAGAGAGCATTTACATGCAATGCAATAAGAACAGTGATATAGTCCACTGCATTTACATGCAATGCAATAAAAACAGATAAGAAGAACAGTGATAATAGTCCACTGCATTTACATGCAATGCAATAAGAACAGTGATATAGTCCACTGCATTTACATGCAATGCAATAAAAACAGATAAGAAGAACAGTGATAATAGTCCACTGCATTTACATGCAATGCAATAAGAACAGCGATAATAGTCCATTGCATTTACATGCAATGCAATAAGAACAGCGATAATAGTCCATTGCATTTACATGCAATGCAATAAGAACAGCGATAATAGTCCACTGCATTTACATGCAATGCAATCAAGTAATGCCCAGCAATGTAACTATGATCTGATTACACATTTTATATAGTTATATACTATAGTTACTTGAGTTTATAATCTGATTACATGATCTAGATTACATTTAATCCATTACTACCCAACCCTGCATAACACATACACACACACACACACAAACACACACTTTGCCCTCTGCACAAACAATACGGTGAGACACACACACTCTCTTTCTCTCTCTCCCTCACACACACACACATTTAACTCTTTAATACGTTTACCATAGGGTTATACTTTATGTACACATTCATTCTTTCATCTCTATCTCTCTCTCTCTCTCCTCTCTCTCTATCCCTCTCTCTCTCTACCTTTCTCTCTCTCTATCCCTCTCTCTCTCTCTCTCTCCCCTAGATGGTAAGCTTTATGATGCGTATGTTAGTTACCCAAGTGGGAACAGCATTTCCATGGCAATGACCTTTGCTCTTAGGGTTCTCCCCGAGGTTCTGGAGCGTAACTATGGTTACAAACTCTTCATCAGAGGCAGAGATGACCTCCCAGGTGAAGGTGCGTTCATGCGCTCACACACACACACACAGACACACACATATGCACGCACACACACACACACAGAGTAAACACACACACACACACACAGAGAGTAAACACACTCACACACACTAGGGTTGTAACGATACACCAACCTCACGATTCGGTTTGTATCACGATTTTTGACCCACGGTTCGATACGAATCTCGATTTTTCTTTTTTTTGGGGGGGGGGGCTAGACATTTTATTAAATAACATTTTAATAGCCTCCCTTAGAACACCAGAGGATTACAATATAATATATCTATTATTTTATATCCTGATATAAAAATATTTTTCTGAATGACTGATATTTATGACAGCACACTTTATGCAGATTAGCCTGCTATTTTTTATTACAACTCTACCTCTTTAATTCAGCTGTCTGGTTGAAGCCTGGACATATTGTAAACAAAGTAGCATAGTTGGCTAGCTTAGCCTATCATAGTCTACTGATTGGACTGTTCAGTTTTCCCATGTGTGTTTAAGTTTCAAGGTAATACTTGTTCTCCTTGGGACAGGCCCTTTTGGGAAACGTTGGTATTGAGATGATCAGTCAACTTCAATGCAAGAGTTTTAAACAAATATGTGCAGCATGCTAATGATGCTAAGCGGATTTAATAGTAATTTAGCTAGTCGTCTTCTATGAGTCCTTGCTTTCACGATTGTGAAGGTTTTATTTAAGTTGAGCAGGAGAGGGAGGGAGCACGAGAGAGAGCGGGGCAAGGAGAGGGGAGGAGAGGAGAGGAGGAGAGGAGAGAGGGAGAGAGTGGGGCAAGGAGAGGGGAGGAGAGGAGAGGAGAGAGGGAGAGAGTGGGGCAAGGAGAGGGGAGGAGAGGAGAGAGGGAGAGAGTGGGGCAAGGAGAGGGGAGGAGAGGAGAGGAGGAGAGGAGAGAGGGAGAGAGTGGGGCAAGGAGAGGAGGAGAGGAGAGAGGGAGAGAGCGGGGCAAGGAGAGGAGAGGAGAGGAGAGAGGGAGAGAGTGGGGCAAGGAGAGGGGAGGAGAGGAGAGAGGGAGAGAGTGGGGCGAGGAGAGGAGGAGAGGAGAGGATGAGAGGAGGAGAGGAGAGAGGGAGAGAGCGGGGCAAGGAGAGGGGAGGAGAGGAGAGAGGGAGAGAGCGGGGCAAGGAGAGGAGAGGAGAGGAGGAGAGGAGAGAGGGAGAGAGCGGGGCAAGGAGAGGGGCTTTACTTCTATACTGTTTGGTAAAGTTGCACACATAGTCTACAATGAAAGCAAGGAGAGATATGAATTTATTATTTATTTGTTTGTTTGTTTTTGGACAACGTAGGCTACCGATAAGTAAAGCGGGAGATGTGGGTTGCTTGAAACACTAGAAAGGTGTGTCGCGATTCTGCCTTTTCACACCGCGACACAGTATCGTTGATATGAATGTCGCGATTTCGGTTTCGAATCGTATATTGTTACAGCCCTAACACACACACACACACACACACATATGCACGCACGCACTCACACAGACACACACACACACACATATGCACGCACACACACACACACACACACATATACACGCACACACACACACACACAGAGTAAACACACACACACACAGAGTAAACACACACACATATACATGCACACACACACACACACACACAGGGTAAACACACACACACACATAGACATACACACACACACACATATGCACGCACGCACACACACATACACACAGTAGGGGTGGAACTGTACACAGAAATCACGGTTTGGCTCATACCTCGGTTCCGACATCACTCAATGAATGTCGACCTGACAAAAAAACTGTAACATACCTAGGCACCAGTCAGAGCTCAGGCAGGGGCTACAGATCAGGTGCCCCTAAAGAACTCTCGGACCTAACAGTCCGCATTACATTAACAAATTCACATGCAAGTTTTGTTTATTTTTATGTGTATTCTCCGCATTACATTAATGAATTCACACGCTAGTTTTATTTATTTTTATACCGTGTATTCTCAATATGAATACATGTACCGTTCCACCTCTAACACACACACACACACACACACACACACACACACACACACACACACACACACACACACACACACACACACACACACACACACACACACACACACACACACACACACACACACACACACACACACACACAGTCAGGCAGTCGTGGCCTACTGGTTAGGGCTTCGGGCTTGGAACCGAAGGGTTGCCGGTTTGATCCCCGACCAGTGGGCCGCGGCTGAAGTGCCCTTGAGCAAGGCACCTAACCCCTCACTGCTCCCCGAGCGCCGATGTAGCAGGCAGCTCACTGCTCTGGGTTAGTGTGTTCTTCACCTCATTGTGTGTTCACTGTGTGCTCTGTGTGTTCACTAATTCACGGATGGGATAAATGCAGAGACCAAATCCCTTGTATACGCAAGTATTCTTGGCCTAGAAACCTGATTTAAATGTACACATACACACACAGACACATTCATGCTCCCTCAGGTGTCTCTGGGTCCCTTCAAGCAGGACACAGCTACCAGATTAGGACACAGCTACCAGATTAAGACAAAGGACACAGCTACCAGACACATCTACCAGATTAGGACAAAAAATAGCTACCAGATTAGGTCAAAAGTTTCCCATATCTCCTTTAGTTTGTTTAAGGCGAGACACGGCAGGCAAAAACATTGATTTTTCATGCAGTGGTCAATTTTGAGATTTTGGGCTAATTTACTCCTTCAATATGTGTTCTTTCAAGCTGCTATAAAGAAAACGTTGAAAATATACATTAAGATATTTATTTTATTACATTTTGTTTACTTGCGGCAGTAAATTTCTCCCGAAATTACTAAAAAGTTAGCATTCCAACGCGACATGCCGAGTTTCGCCTGTTTACTGAAGTCTGTCATGTCCGGTATTGTTGTAAAGCTCCGAGTCTCCTGCTCAACGCTATGTAACCCAAATAAGGGCATTTCCTTTCTATCAGTAACCAATCGTGAATGTCCAAAGGGGGATTTAAAGCTAATGACGAAATCTCATTGGCTAGTGCTGGTTCCTGCTAACGTGATTCGCTCAGACGCATCACGTGGTGTACTCTGACACTTCCGAGTTTAGCTTACCGCGGGACCTTCGAAAATGCCGCAACTTTCAAGGAAAAGAAAGCAGCAATTGTGCTTTGCAAGATGTGAAAAGGGAAATCAATCAATAGGCGAAGCGTCTACATATCCACACGGCTGCAAAGTGAGACGAGAGGTGATGTCGCTTTTGATGTGAATGTCCGCATGGTGCTTTTGGCACATGAATTAGGGATGGGATATGCTGCACTGAGGAAGGTCAGCAAGGTGTTGGGAATCCCTTCCCTTCACCTGAAAACATACCAGAGGCATGACAAGAGAGTGACAGGTAGGCTATGTAGGCTATGGAAACAGGGATGTTGATTTTGGAGGTCTAATGACCTGTTACATTTTATCATGTTGTTGTAACAGTGAACATATTTTTATGGATGGAACAAGGATGGATTTGTAACAGAATAAAATGTCATCTCATTCATTGTGTTGTATTGGTCAGTTTTGAGTTTTCAGTTCAGTGGCAAAAACAAAAGGCATTGGAATAATGCAGCCGTATCAACTTATGGACATTGAAGAAACATTTTGAATGAGAGAGAGAGAGAGAGAGAGGAAGAGGGGACATCCATGCTCTTGTAGTCAGGTTGACACACCAACCAGGGATGTAGTGGAGGCTAAATGTTTACACAGTTTATCCACCTCTGAAATTTCTGAAATAGTTTATCCCCCTATTGTTAGAGTTTATTCACCAATTGCAACTTTTATCATTAAATCACACTATATTATCCACATTCACAATATGTACACTCATCAACACTCTAGGAACCATTTAATACCACTGGTATTGTTATAAACATTGGACAATACATTGTTCATATTGCATAGCCATATACTGCTCTTATAAGGTAATGCTACTACACTGCACATATATATATATATATATTAAATATGTTTTTGTAGTTGTACTCAATGACAATAAAGTTGAATCTAATCTAATTTAATAACCTCCACCATCATCAAACATGTTCTGAATGCCTTTTTTAAATATCCAATACTGCATAGTGCAGTCCACCTTACTGTGATCACAAAATTCATAGTTTACCCACCTCTTATTTTACCACTACACCCCTGACACTAACACACACACACACACACACACACAATTATGGATCTGTTGTAATAGTATAGAATTATAGGATGGCCTTATGCTTTATAATCATTTACGGTTTGCTTGTCAAGTTGGCTGCTATGACTGCATGGTCTACTCCCTGGTCCTTTCCTAAAGAAATTGGGTTTTTGCCACTCAAGTGAAAATAAATCTACTGTATCAATAAACTCAACAAAAAAGGAACAGTTCCTGACACAACAGGCATTTTTTATTTTAGTGGCGGAAATTGAGAGAGGATTGGAGTCACTGCACAAGACCAGGGAGCAGATCAGGCAGGCCTATGCAGATGTTGATCCAGAGTTGGCAGAGTTGCTGAGGGAGGATGCTGATGCTGTAATTAACATCGGTGTCTCTTTTGATGGCACCTGGCAAAAAAGAGGTTTCACTTCCCATTATGGGATTGGTATTTGCATAGACATTCTTACAGGACTGGTCATTGACTTTGAGGTCTTATCCTCTTACTGCCATGCTTGTGTCCTAAAGCAAGGTGCCAAGAATGAGGGGAAGATTACTTTAGAGGAATTTGACAACTGGAGGGAGATGCACACTGACTGTGCCAAGAATTTCACAGGCTCTAGTAAGGCAATGGAGCAGGAGGCAGCAAAAAGGATGTGGGCCAGATCAGTCGGTCACCACCAGCTGCGGTATACTGAAATGCTCTCAGATGGAGATAGCTCTGCTTTTAAGGAAGTGCTATCACTAAATCCATACCCTGGGCATGAAATTATTAAGTTGGAGTGTATTAACCATGCCCACAAACGAATGGGTACAGCGCTCAGAAAATTTAGTGCAGAGCGCAAATTGGGAGGCAAGGGTTTGGGGAAACTGACGGCAAACAAATGCAAAACGCTACAAAATTATTACAGGGGGGCAATTTTAAATAATCAGGGGTCAATAGATACAATGAAAGCGGAAATATGGGCAGGCCTTCTCCACAGTATGTCAACGGACGAAACACCATTACACACTAGGTGTAATCCGACATGGTGTTGGTATCGGAGGGCAGAAGACAATGGTGAGACCCCCGAAAGCCACACACGACATGCTACAAATGACCTTTCCCGAGAGGTGGGCGAGAAACTTCTCCCCATCTACCACCGCATGTCTAGCGACAGCTTGCTGCAAAAAATGCAGCATGGGGGCACACAAAATGCAAACGAGTGCCTCAATTCTGTTATATGGGCCCGATGCCCAAAAACTGTTTTTGTAGGCAAGAACAGGGTTGAGGCAGCAGCAAGCATGGCCATCTCCTCTTTTAATGAGGGTGCCTCAGCTATGCTTAATGTGATGGCAAACTTATGGCTGGAGAGCACACTAATAACCGTGAACAACATCAAGCAGGCAGACCTGCTCAGGGTGTCAAAAGCAAATGCCATTCAGTCCAAAAGTGCGAAACGCAAACGCAAATTAGTTAGCACAGCCAAGAAAGTGGCAAGGCACCAGCAAGAGATGTCAGAGGGAACAACATATGGTGCTGGAATGGACATTTAGAAAGATGTGACATCTACTGTTGTTCTTGTTCTGTGTCCATTCAACTGGCGTGGGTTTTGTGGGCAACTTTCTGTATGACACGCCAATGTTATGTCACTGAGTTACTGTAGTTGTAGGCCTTATATGCCTGCCATGTTATTAAATAATCAATTTCTATGAGCTTGAGACGTTCCATATTATTATTACTAAGGGCCTGAGCATTTATTCTGTTTTTGAGCAATTGTTTCCAATAAAAAAATATTAAAATCCCTTATTTAAATCTTTAAATGGCGTTTTCTCAAAATGAGTTTTTTGTCATTCTCCGGTAGATACATCTCAGCCTATGTAGCACCTATGTACACCAAACTTTCCAGTTATACACTTAGCAGTATTCTGAAGATATTTACAGAGGGATTTGTTAATAAATCATTCCTGGCCTGATTTATGTGACATTTTAATCAAAAAACATGGCGAAAATTGATGTTTTTAAGGCTATGGACAGTATATTTTGATTTCCTATGTAATGAAAGCAGATATCCTGAAATCCCTCTGTAATTTTGTTTTCCTATTGTGTGTTAACAAAATGAAAAACAAAAAAAAAAAACCTGGCTTTATCATATGTTCAGATCTATCTACCGAAAATACATGCAAAATCACGCATATTTAATTAGATAATGCTTAATTTGCATAATTAAACATACAAATTTCAAAAACTTGCAATACATTTTTTTTTCATACTTGAGTAAGTAATCAACTGAGGAAGTTTCATGGTGATATCTATTATTTAAAAATTTTACCCTATTCACCTGTAGTGTCTCGCCTTAAGTTGCCGAATCCAGTTTGTCATTGTAGTATTGTTACTTTATTTATTTATGTATTAACTTTTTCACTTGCTTGTTTATGTTGTTGATTGTTGATTGCCCTTGTGGTCACTCAGTTAAAGTGACTTGTGTAGTACCCAGGGCTCGAAATTAACTTTTTTTCTCAGGGTCCCGCAGCTGTCCCGAATTCTACTTGGCACTGTCCCGGACTTAAACACCAGTGTCCCAAATTCAAGTTCTTGTTTTTTCCCATTCTACATAATAAACAGCATAATGATCAGTAACTTGCATCACTTAATTAACTCGTTCTGGTCCACCATGTCAGTTCTGAACAATTTATTAAAGACCATTTTTATTAACATTAATCTTCTGCTGTTTCACGCAACACTTATTTTCAGAGATTGCGCTTTTGGCTCTTTTTTGAGGTTGCACTAGACGTTCATTGTCCATTGTTTTGACGGACAGGGTTGTAAAACATTCCGTCAATAATCTATTTTCACGTGTCTTTAATTTCAATGTCAGTTTGGTGTGAGGTCATGGCCACAGATCTCAGTGAAAACAATAAGTAGCGTGGGAAATTACCACAAAGCTGTCAGATGGGCTACTCTCCTGCCACACTCTCGCCCTCTTGTGCACACTCAAATGCGTTCCCAATTAAATTAAGTAGCAAAGCGTAGTTAGATCTGCTGCAACTATGTATCTCGATGTAACAAGCTGTTTTGACATTGTAAACGTTCTCTAAGAAGAGTGTAAAGCAGTTTGCAGTAGCCTAAAGTTAACCACAACGTCGTCTATTGCTGGAAAAAATAGCGAGCGGCCTGGTCTAGTGGCGGGCCGGATCTATGATAAACTAATAAAACCTCGGCGGGCCGGATTAAAGTGCGTTGCGGGCCGTAGTTTGGACACCCCTAGCCTTAGAACTGCCACAGCGAAATGTCAAATGCTAACTTAAATAACTGTTTTCATTGTTATAGGCTACCTTGCAACACTATGTTTTTGTCAAATCGCAGTTGCGGTAGGCCTAGGCTATTTAGCTCAGCATGATATTGGTGACGTTTGTCTGTCACTGACAGAAAACACGTAGTCAGAGAGGGCTGTCACCTCGTTTTTTTAGAACACCAGTGTAACCTTAGGCCTGCACTATCAGTAAAAATGTTCACATGTCATGAAAACAAATGCCATTTACCTGCCTGCTAGTTAGGTAAGTTAACCTCTATATCGGAAAGTGACCCATTAGGCCTACCGCCCGTGCCCTATTTTTGTGTCGGCCTATGAGTCACTTAATATTCATTTAACCAATACGGCGGATTCCTAAGGAAACGCAAGCACCCAACCCATTTGGGTATCTTACTATATTTGTACCAAAAATAACATTGTAGCCAACAGTGATTTGAAGGACATTAGCCTAAACAGTGTTGTAAGGCTGCGTGTACAAAACCGCTTCTTTACAGATCAGCTGGCTAACGCTGCTTTTGCCAGCTGCCCGTCACGCCAAGTCAAATTTTGTATGATTTTATAAAGACGAGAAAGATACGTTTAGATTCCCATGTGAACAGTTTAGGAAAAAAGTACCTATTTTGAAATTTGCTTTGCCATTTTTTCTACTGTCCCAGAGTTGTCCCAGACAGCATTCTATTGTGTCCCGGAAGCATTTTTTATGGTCTCCGGGACGTCGGGACATCGTTAATTTCGAGCCCTGGTAGTACCACAGCATCATCTAGAGGCAGACTGTCATTACACTCACATATCTGTCATGTTATTTCAGATATACCATATTTGAAGGTTTGTTGCACTTCATTTGAAATCCTTGTCGTACTCCTGAAGGTTTCCCTCCTTACATATGTTAGAATGTTTAACTGGTAATTGGCTGGCACACCAGAGCTGATGCGGCTGCTGATTGGCTGGTATCGCAGGCTGTGTTTGCTCAAGTGAGCTTTTGATTGGCCAGTAGTGATAGGGGAGTGCTTGTGATTGGCTTTGGTACTGCAGATAGGAAGTGCTGCATGATTGGCTGTTTGTTGCAGGGTGGGGGAGCTAATTGGCTTATGTTTAGCTCCTTTAGCTAGTCTGCATGGCAGAGCTACAGTCTGTTGGCCCACAGCGGGCCTTGGAGTGTGGAAGTGTTTTAACTAACTTCCTGTCTTTCCCATGATCCTTTGCAGCTGTGTTTGACGGCATCGATAAAGCTCTGGCGAAGAGTCGTCGACTCCTCATCGTGCTGGATGGAACAAAGATGGACACACACACGCAGATACACACACCTGCACACATGGACACACACACACAGACACACTCACCTGCACACACGGAAACACACACACACACACACACGGAAACACACACACACACAGACACACCGGCACACATGGAAACACACATGCAGACACACACGCAGACACACACACACACACCTGCGCACATGGAAACAATCCCACTTACACACACACACACACAGACAGACATGCAGTCTAACACATACACACAGTTAGACACACGCACAGACACACACACACACACACTCCTGCAGTGGGAGCCAGAGCAGGTGTGTTTTGAGCGCACGTTGGGTCAGTATGAGGCTCTGGTGAGCTCTGGGCTGAAGGTGGTCATCGTCCAGACGGGAGAGGGGGGGTCCAGCTTGCCCCCCCCACTGAAGCTGCTCACACGCTCCACACGCCCACTCCGCTGGCACACACACACACGCTCACACTCGGCACCTCAGCAACGCTTCTGGAAGGAACTGAGATACCGCATGCCAGCACCTCGGAGAACAGTTTCTGAAAACACACACACACACACCACTGCTGTCTGACACACACACTTACAGTACCTCTTTGTCTGACATTTACATTTGATGTGTACTCTTATTCTGCTTTTATTTACCTCTTTCTCAACAGCACCACTTCCTGTGGGTGTGTACAGTAAACAAAGGTGACGTACCCCAGAGGAATGGGACCGTAATCCTCCTGACAGAAAAGCCCCAATAAAGCAAAGCTAATCTGTGGCTCAAACATGTTCAAATGGAAAAGTCCAAGTAAAAAAGAAGTCAACCAGGAATGTTTACCTTTGTTTGTCAGGTTTGAGCGCATTTGAGGTTTAAGGCTTCGAAGTAGGCCACACGCCTCTTTATGTTTTCTTCTTTATTGATTTTAATTTAAAAAACTATTCTTTGACTATTGCCCTTCTATGCTTTTATTTGCTATTCCTGTTTGCTTTTGTTTATGTAAAACACACTGAATGACCTCTGTGTATGAAATGCGCTATATAAATAAACTTGACTTGACTTGACTAGTGGGCCCAGAAAAGATCCCTGGGGGACTCCGCAAGACACACTTTTTACATCACATCTCTTGAACCAAACATGAAAACACTGAAAAAGACACACTTTTTACATCACATCTCTTGAATCAAACATGAAAACACTGAAAAAGACACACTTTTTACATCACATCTCTTGAACCAAACATGAAAACACTGAAAAAGGTGATATCTGCTTCTATGTTTACATTGTATTGTCCCACATCCATGGACAGATTATGAGCCAGTGCAGCATGGGCCCAGGGCACAGACGTGAAAAGGTGGTTCTAAGGGTGAGCTAAATAGAACCCTTTTATAACATATCACAGACGTGAAAAGGTTCTAAGGGTGAGCTAAATAGGAACCCTATTATAACATAATTATCACACAGACGTGAAAAGGTGGTTCTAAGGGACCCTATTGTAACATATCACACAGACGTGAAAAGGTGGTTCTAAGGGACCCTACTGTAACATATCACACAGACGTGAAAAGGTGGTTCTAAGGGACCCTATTGTAACATATCACACAGACGTGAAATGGTGGTTCTAAGGGACCCTATTGTAACATATCACCAGATGTGCTCTTTACTAGCATATCCTGCTGAGGACTACAATCACAATCACCAGATGTGCTCTTTACTATCATATCCTGCTGAGGACTACAATCACAATCACCAGATGTGCTCTTTACTATCATATCCTGCTGAGGACTACAATCACCAGATGTGCTCTTTACTAGCATATCCTACTGAGGACTACAATCACAATCAGATGTGCTCTTTACTAGCATATCCTGCTGAGGACTACAATCACAATCACCTGATGTGCTCTTTACTAGCATATCCTGCTGAGGACTACAATCACAATCACCAGATGTGCTCTTTACTAGCATATCCTGCTGAGGACTACAATCACAATCAGATGTGCTCTTTACTAGCATATCCTGCTGAGGACTACAATCACAATCACCAGATGTGCTCTTTACTAGCATATCCTGCTGAGGACTACAATCACAATCAGATGTGCTCTTTACTATCATATCCTGCTGAGGACTACAATCACAATCAGATGTGCTCTTTACTATCATATCCTGCTGAGGACTACAATCACAATCACCAGATGTGCTCTTTACTATCATATCCTGCTGAGGACTACAGTACTGCACCGAAAAGTAAACAGAAAAAGCCCACTCCAATCAGGATAGTGTCGTGGAAAATGTCTACCCTGGAAATCCACAGTTCTCGCGAGAGCACAATGGAATGAGCAATGATGCACGTTACTTTTACCCCTTCCATCTCGGGGAACCAATCAAACCGGCGTATCTGATATATAAACTGATGACGACAGCGCTGCAACGTTGGAGGTCAGTAAACATTGGTCATAGTGTGTTATCCAATTGTGTTGAAGTCCGGAATCATTCAGAGTAAACATTGGTCTAGTGTTATCCAATTGCGTGCAGTGAGATTTTTAAATGCATGCTTGGTGCCGCCCCTCGAGTTGGGCCATTACATTGTTTGTGGCCAGACCCTTAATCTATCTAGATTACCAGGGTCTGGATTTTCCAGGCTAGAAAATGTCCACTTCCAAATCCAATTGTCCAATTAACAATTACCACTTGACTATTTAGTAATTTAGCACTCTGGAACAAGGCGTCCGAAGGAGACTATGTAGATATAAGATTTTCCGAAGACTGTTGATCTTTATTCACTGTATTGCAATAATAGTACAGCCCAACCAAAGTCCAGACCAACCATCAAAGCAATAGGGAGATGTCATCAGCTGGGGCCCCGACAAGATCTCCCCTACGGATGGCTATACTGTACACTATATTTTATACTCCTCAGCCCTTGAGAAGTGCCACCCTCTCACGCCATCTCCATCAACACCCTTCACCAATCAGTACCAAGCAGGGTCGCTTACATTGGTGGAAACCATCTTCCCATCATGCATAAAACTATATGCAAACCTATGTAATGCATAGGTAACATATGTAAAATAGTGTTACCCTAAAGTTGTAAAGTTGTTCTGGTTCCTTCCAGTTTGGTGAAATAAGGCCGCCTTATCTTATTCTCTTCCTAGCTGGACAGGCCCTAACTGACAAGGCACAGTGGCCTCCTCATCCCTGTCCAGTCCTCACCAGCTTGATAACACCCCCTCTCCCTTAACCATGTAAGGAGGAGGTCCTCTCATCCTGTTACCCCCAGTACTTTTCCACTCACCCCACTCCTCTGACAGTTGGTCTGACCTACACAAGATACAGTGACCTCATACTGCTCACAGTAAATGCAGTGGCATTAAGACTTATGATACTCATGACTACATTCTTCTAGAACATGAAAACCCATGCAATAGTATGAACCCTTATGAAACCCATGATTACATCCCTTCACATCCTGAAAACCCACCATAATACCTAGTAGAATCCTAGGTAATATCAGTCCTGCTGCCGTTGCTTATATGCCTACTACCAACTTCAGGGAACAGAGTATACTGTAACTATTGCAACGCGATGCAAGGGTAGTTTTTATTTCTAACACTATTCTATCAACATAGACGTTTACATCGATTGTCGTTATAATTTAAGTTGAAGGAAATAGCTCAAGATGAGATGATCAGATGTTTGACAGAAATGGTTTGGATTTAATCTAAAACTGCTATTTAGCTTATTGATGTACTGCATGCTATGGAATAGTACATTGTTTTTTACTTCAATATAATTTATTGACTGTAACAGTTATTTTAAAACAGGTATTCACACAGATGTTTGCATTTTTAAAACAGCAAATTATTTTGATTTCCCCTGGTTTCAGAGGGGCTACTACTACAGTACTAAAATAAGATGTGGAGGTTGAAACAACTGTTTTTATGCAGAAAATAAAGTTTGTTTTGTTTTAATAAATATCTTAATCTTTTTTTAATGTCAATTCAGATAGTTGATTCTATGCCTCAGCCAGCTATAGCCTCATGACCTTTAACCTCTACCTGTGAACCTATGATCTTTAATGCCTTATCAGTTAATTTAGGCTTAATTAGCTGTGTTGGGTTTAATGAGGATCCTTAAATCTGCTTGAGAGGTATAAAACAAACATTGCATGTCAAGTATGACCTCACATGACCTTGACCTTTGACCCCAAGACATTAAACACCCACTAATTTCATCAACTTATGGTGAGTAAGTACACATTAAGTTTGGTAAAGATCCTTTAATCAGTATGGGAGATATCAGCTAATATCTATATGTGATAATATACAAGTTTGGCCCAATAATCATTATACCATGGTCCATTCAAAGCTGTATATCTTTTTTCTGGTACAAATCTGCACTGTAGGCACCTGAAATTCTTAATCTACATGAAATTACGGTTCGATTGATACCAAATATCCTTTTGCTGTATTTACTTCCACCTTCAACCCTAATTCGCTCAGACTAATTGTGTTATACTGAAAGAAAAGAAAAAATTCCCCCCAAAAAAGTGGTATTATCTTGTAGCCCTGGTCCCAGAGTTTAGGAAAAATCACATTAACAAGAAATAAACTCATTCCCACTGTACCTGCAAACCACTTAAGTCAATTTACCATTGAAATGAATGGGATTCCATGGATTAGGTGAAGAACGTGTACACATAATACATTTTGGTCTGTACCATGAAGAGAAAACTGATTCAACTATATAAACCATATATTTTCTGAAAGCTTAGACCCTCAGGATGTGATCTAACATGACATTAGACATGTTCCCACCCTCCTCATTAGTATGCAGCCCATGCATAACACATTGGGTATTGGTAAATCGGTTATATGGCTGATACCTTTAGGTCTGTGCCATTTAGGAAGAACTGGTTCAACCATATAAACCATATATTTTCTGAAAGCTTACACTCTCAGGATGTGATCTAACATGACATGAAACATGTCCCACCCTCCTCATTAGTATGCTGCCCATGCATTACACATTCATGGTACAGACCTAAATGTATTGAATTGCATTGAATTACATAGCTAATAAGCATGCTTTTTAAACATATATATGCTGTGTTTACAGTAGTAGTATATATTTCAAAACAGTATATAATGGTTAATATGATTAATTCATGAACTTTGTCATGTTTTCTAGTATTATCTATCCGGACTTTTACCATAAACTGGCACTTCAACCGTTTGGTTGAGCATGTTTTCAAAAAATCATTTAACCATGAAAATATGTATTTTTAATGTAAGTTAATACATGTGTTATTCCACTTCATTTCATAACATAATAATGTAGAAAAAAAGTCTAACTTTTGAAAACTTGGTATATGTGACTCCACAAAATATGGCCGAAATCGCGTAAATTCATTTCTTAAATCGCGTATGATGAGAAGGTGTGGCCTTCAACATTACAGAGGTACTGAGCAAATATTTTGTGCTTAACATGTAGTACTCAAGTGGTAGAGATGGCTCCATATGTTTGAAGTCAAAACAGTTGGATTTTTTGGTCTTAAAGTGTGCTCTACCAGACGGTTGAGCAGGCAATATGTTTGGGCCAAAAAAAAAAAAAACCCTTAAATGATGACATTTGATGGCTTTTATGGGAAGTATTGATACATTGAGTTACATATATTTCAAACATTATAGCATATTACAATACAACCTATAAGGCCTAAAGAAAACTAATTAATAGAGCAAACACAAGACTAAACTAAATATGGCTGAAATATATAGGCCATCATGATCATTTTGCCAACAGTGACGCAGAACCATGGATTTTCTCTATTTAATAACAAGTTTTAAAGTTAAAATGTTGACTACATTATTTAGTATAGGCCTACTTGATAATATATAGCCTGCCCCCTAACAATCCTCTGGGCCTACGCACAAAATAGTGAATCTTGTGATAGGCCTACTTAGGGCTGGGCGATATATCAGTATTACGACTACGACCGATATATTTTAAAAAACGATATGTAGTTGAGACAATATCGTAATACCGGTATTATGTCAAATAATGGGCCATTTTATCAAAGCCACTTGCTCTTCTGTGTTCAGACCATTCAGATAGCCGCAGCTCTGCTCAACTGCGCCCCTTGTGTGTGCACGTTCTCCCTCGCAGCACTACAAACTTTCAAACATGACGGACACTGAGTCAGATTTTGTTTACCGTGATCAGAGGTTGGTGCTAATGCCTATTTCCGTCGGCACATCAATGGCTAGACCGAGAATTCTCATTTTGAAATCAAAATTCCACTGGAGCTCCAAGCGGTTTTGTACACGCAGATTTAAGTTAGGCTAAGTTTAAGTTAGGCTAACACTGTTTACAGCTTCGACTCATGGTAAAATGTCATTTTTGGTACATAGCCTAGCTAATTTAAATACACTTATGGGTGCTTGCGTTTAGCGATATAGCAGATCTAAAGTCCTCAGGGAGACAGCCTACACGCTGATTTTATTAAGAGGATATACACGCGGGTACTCGCGAGCAGTTGTTAGAGGCATTATTTTTTATGATTCCCGAAACCCCTTTCAATTGTGCATAGGGATTTTTTCTTACGAACCGGAACGTGCAAAAATGGTAATGAACGCATACAACATGACGGTAGCGTCTATCACACTCTTGGTGAGTGACTCAGTTACATTGTTTAAGTAGCCTAATCCCAGAGGAAAGAAAATGTTAAAATGAGAGCTCCTCTCTTTCTCAATTGTTTCTCCTAGACAATAATGAGATCACAGTGATATAAAAATGAGATTATTGCTTTTGTCTCCCGCTTCTCAGGTTTGTCTCTGGAGCAAAAGAGTTAAGTTATCTCAGTGTAGACTCCCTTTAATCTACAAATGAGATCTCATCAATATTTTAAATAATGTTCAGTGTTGTCTAATTTATACATCTTATATTTTACTCAGGCTGATCCACCAGAGAGCTCTCTCTGTAAACTCATGCAATTCTCATTTCAGATCTATTTGGTAAATCTCAGATTAGGCTCCATCAGTTCTGTAAAAGAGATCTCTTCACAAGCTTGTACCGTTCTCATTCTAGTCATCTCAGTTTAGTACTTTTTTGATTTACAAAAGAGATCTCAGCAAAGGCTTATACAATACTCAGACTTGCTCAATTTATATATCTCATATTTCACTCAGGCTTATCCATCAGAGAGCTCTCTAAGTGAACTCATGTAATGCTCATCCAGACCTTTGTTTTATAAATTAGTCTGATCTGTATGTAAGAGCTCTAGCTGTTGTACAACAATTCTGAAATGATTTTCATTGGCTTATTTGTTTTAATTGCACATATTTTCAAGTTCACATTTGCAAACAGTAGGCCTAACCATGTGATGTGACCACCACACATGACGATGCTCTGACAGACCTCTGAAGTTCGCCTACAAAAAAGCTACCATCTTTGCCCATATAAGGAGATCTCCTGTTAAATTCTCACGCAGGGAGACAATGTTTTGCTGAACGCACTTTTGTCCTCAACCTTCGAGTAGATATTATAATCAATGGTACGTGAAGGCAGCACAATTTTATTTGTGCTACCCCAGAGCTAACTTGCGACTTGTTAGCAAGTTAGAGAAAGCAAGTTAGACTCCAGAGGTCTATGATGGTCGGACGAGATAAACTCGCGTGCAGAAGACTCCTACCAGAAAATGAATCCAGTCTAGATTTGGCGCCCAGTGAAACCAAGTGAAACGGTGTGTGGGTATGAAGGATTGTGCAGAACTTGCCACCACGAAAACACAGAGAAGGTACATTAACATTTTGGTAATTTGCTAACGTTCTTGCATATTTTTAGACTTTTAGATTGAACAACCTGAGGAAGCAGCACATAAAGTTAGCTAGCTAGTTAATGTTAGCTACTTGTAAGTTACATCACTGGCTGTGCCGCTTGTCTATAAAGCTAACGTTAGACAATTTAACGTTGCTAGCTTACTTTGCCTTATACAGCTTTAGTCTGTATGTTTTGAATGGTGTTAAGCCATGCTGTAGCCAAAATGCACGGAATTTTAAAATGTCTTTGGGATGTCAGTCAAGATGACGAAGCTAACGTTATTGCCACTGGTTTAAACTGGTTCCAGCTCAATGCCACTGAAAAGAGGCCGGCAGCCTCTTAAAAAAAAGAGCACAAACTGAACAAACAGCGGACCAAAATGGTAAGTCTATTTTTCCCCATAATATGTTCTCACTTTTGTTTAACCTGCTAAATTACAGCATATTGTAACAGGAGTGAAAGGGCATTCTTGTAACCCAGGTAAACTAGGAAGTAGCGTTGCTGCGGACAAGGGATCTAGAAATAGGCAAATATGGCACAGCCAATTCTGAGTTATGGACAGGGAAGTACAGTATAGCCCAGAGCCGTATAGAAGTACTTTTGGTATTCCTGACCTAATGCAGGGTAGACGAGGGGTCTTAAAAGTCTTCAAAAGGTCTTAAATGTCATGTTCCTTAATTAAGGTCTGAAAAAGTCTTAAATTCCGTTGCTGAAGTCTTCATTTTTTAAACGAAGGTCTTAATTTTTTATTATACTAGCCTGCAAGCAAGGAGAAATGGGGGGAAAAAACAACAACAATGTGAAAATTCAACACGGGGTTGCGTAACGTCAGAGATCGTCTAATTTAGTGTTGCACGGTGCACCGATACTACAAAAGTGTCGCAATAGCTATTAGCAGTTGTCACAATACCTAATTTTATTAGTATCAATACTTTTAAGAATGACCGTGTTCTTGTTTGTGTGCGCAAGGCATGCTTCTAGTGCCTCCTCCCTAAGCCTGTGGCTGTGCGTCTTTTCTCCTCACACACATACGCGCAGCTGTCGTGCCATAAATAGTGAGACATGGCTGCTAGTTTAGGTTAAGTGATTCTGTGGTAACACATAATAATAGGCTAATATTAAGTTGATTTGCTCACTTGCACCTCTTAACTTTGTGTTGCTAACCTACCTAGGCTTTGCGAGAAATAGGCAGCGCAACCTTTGCAAACTTTTACATCTGGAGAGAGCTCCTTGCTAACTATCCTGCTAGCTCAGGTCATGTATGTCATTCGTCATTAGTGCTAAAATCATTATTGAACATGATCCCTTCTATGAACTTGTTAGTTTTTTTATTTACATTTATTTTATCTACTGACAGACAACAATGAATTGCATCCACATATCCTTATGCGCTATGTGCAACTATTATTCACAAGCCTAAAACCGTGAGACTGAAGGCTACAGTAATTACTCACGTATTTCTTAAAGTGACAAGCACTCAATTACACCTAGGCCTACACACCACATTAAAATTGGCCTAGGTGTAATAGTTTAAAAATAAATATTAGGTATTCAAATGACTAAATATGTTTAGCATTTAAGCAGATTAATAGTAATTATGCAGATTAAACAATACTATCAATAAAATCTGTTTTTCAATGGGACAACATATAGCAAATGTGAGTGGTAGCTATCACATTCCCCATTCTGTGTTTAAGTGATTAATAAGGTGTGTCTGATATTTGTGCTGTATCAAAATTCCCACAGTTATGAAAGCAGATGGTCAAACAAATGTCTTACTTTGTATTTTTGAGTGGCTCACAAACTAACAATGTTCTATTTTCTGCTCTTCTCTCTCTCCTCCCTTTGGTTGGTTCCACCACCAGGATAAAAGACGCAGATTGACCAGCCCACGCTTTCATCCACCATTGTACACAGTATGGCAAGCTTTGGCACAAGTTCAGTTAGTTTATGTTATTGTTTATTAGTTTATTTATCTATGTTGTATGATTTATAGATAGACTTAAATTGTCTTTGTGCAGTTGGTCCGTACAATGCAATTTGCTTGTGCAGCTTTTAAAAACAATACTCACATACACACTCACACACAAAAAAAATAAGAATACACATTATAAAAAGAACATATCAAGGCATTAACATGGTTCCATTGCTTGAAGTCCATTTTAAAGTGCAACTATGCAAGCTCCCATTGCTTAAAGTCCAACTGTTAAAGTAAACAGTTAAATAAAAGTTTGAAATGCTATGGAGTGCCCTATTTTTTGACCCTCAAACTGATATCTCAATTGTAACTCCTACTTCCCAACAGTTTCTCATTGCAATGTCTCCTCATTTGCTCTATTATTTCTCCTAAGGAGAAACAAGTTGTAAGTGAGACTACACTCAAACATATAAGAGATCTTCCGTATTTCTCCTGCTTCTCAAACTAATATCTCTTATGTGACTCCTACTTCCTACTCATCTTTTGCTTGTCTTATTTCTCCTAAGGCAAAATTAGGAGAAATAATTGTGACAAAAGTAATACTTAAATGATCCTTAAAAGAGAATCACCATTTTGGCTCGTTAGCAACAGAAGGGATACAAATGAGAAGCAAAAGTTTCCTCTAGGATTGTTTAAAACTAATTGTTATCGATAGCAAGTCACACATGTCTAGGCCATCATAAGCTACATTTGCTTGTCATGTAGGCCCTATCAAACCCTTACGATAAAAAAAACGCATTGTGTGACAAAACTGCAGCTTTTTTTCTGCAGGAGGCTACTGCAATATTTTTGTGCCCAAAATATTGCATTTTTTGTGCCCAAAATATTGCATTGTACAGTAGGCCTACAATGTAGGCCTGTGTTGTCAGTCAGGGTCGACTTATTGGTCTTTTGTTATTTGCACAGCTTTATCAGACCAGCTGTAGCCTACTATGGCTATTGGTGTTAGTAGGCCTACAGTATGTTATTGTTCACACTTTTTTGCACAGCTGTGTTAGAGCAGTCTGAAATCATTCTAATTAAAGCTGGTTGTGTTGTCATAATTCTCATGTTAAATGAATACGAAACACTTAGCTCTTTCTGTTTAAAATATCGATATATATTGTATATCGCCAATCAGCCCTGAAATATCGGGATATCAGTTTTGGTCCATATCGCCCAGCCCTAGGCCTACTGATATTGATGCTGATTGAAGAGGTTGCAACTCTCCTCCCAAAGTAACATTGTAGGCCCTACACCAGGGGCGTCACTAGGATTGAAAGAGAGGGGGGGTTTAGCCCCCAGGGCTGTAGGTAAAATTTATCACACCTTAAAAGGGCTTCAGTGAGCTACCTTTGAGGCCTAGGCCTAGGCTATTTTCAGTTTAATTTTACTATTACAGTAAGCTCATTGTAAGGCCCATCTGTTATACTAGGCTATATAGTTTTCAAGACAGTATAGGCTACCCATATCTGGGAAAGTATGATGTGATCATGCTTGTAATAATAATATATAATAGAAAATACTTTCTATAGTTATTTTTTGTAAGGCGTTACTCAGTTAAATGAGGTGAAACCTGACCAAGAGAACATTGACTAGACTTGCACAATAATCCTCTCTTGAGCCATCGCTGACTGGATGTGAAAGTTGCAGAATACCATGGAATTATGAGTCCTTTGAAATGAGTCCTTTAAGCCTAGGCTATTTTCAGTGTAATTTTACTAAGCTCTTTGGTCATTGTTAAGGGTTATTATGCTACTCTTAAAATGAATGTGTTGAAAACCAGGGGCGTATCAAGCTTTTTAAAAGTGTGGGGGTTCTGGAGTAGGGCAGTGAAATAATCCCGGCCAAATTATAAATAACTCCCTACATTTTCTTTACATATTTTATGCAAATAAAACCATGCATAATATCCTACTGTTAAAGTAACAAATAAGAAGAACTGGTATTTATACCCCTTGGCATCATGGAAGGATTATGAGCCACTGGGCCCCTGGGCACAGACATGAAAAGGGCCCACCTGCCCACCTGAAAAAGGTAGAACATTTACATTTATTCATTTAGTAGACACTTGTAACCCAAAGTCACTTACATACAGTATGTCAATTCTATTACAAGGGACTACACTGACTCCAGAGCAACTTTGACAGCCATATTCCCCGAGCGCCGCTGTTGTACCAGGCAGCTCACTGCGCCGGGATTAGTGTGTGCTTTCACTGTGTGCTGAGTGTGTTTCACTAATTTACGGATTGAGATAAATGCAGAGACCAAATTTCCCTCACAGGATCAAAAGAGTATATATACTTATACTTATATGTTTAATTATTATATATTATAAAACTGTTGCTTTCAACAAGGGAAATCCTACATTAACTGTAGTGAAGTTACAAACATGAATAGGCCTACAAAATGAGGCAAACTACACATCACATCAATAAACGTGAATTGCTTTCACTTTAACTTTATATGGTTTAGTTATTTTACATTTAAAGGCAGCCCAAAAACTGTAGAAAATTGTAGAAATTAAAATATACCAAAAAAGAAAATAATTATCCTGAGGAAACACTCCTCATCTGTAGCCTAAATGTATATGCCTAACAACTGTATATTTCAAGTAATGTGTGGATCCCCACACATTTCTACCAGAAAGACTCAGTAGACAGAATAGAATCAGTTAACAATTTAATTAGTAAAGGAACGGCTTGGATGCAAGCATGATAGAGTCCTGAATAGGTGACAGTCTTTGGCGTAGGCCCCGTCTCGGATCCGTCCAGCGATGAGAGGATCTCGTCTCCTGCCGATGGATGAAGGCAGGGGCGGGGAGCCTACCCCCCACGACGAGACGGGGACCAACTGGTGGCGGTGGCTGAAGGAAGATGTGGTAGGCAGACCGTGCCCGATGGACGTGGACTGCTGGCAGAGGTGGCTGGAGGGGACGTCAAAGTCAGCGTACTGAGAAGCAGAAGCAGTGTTAGGTGGTACATATTTAAAGAGCCCACTGAATTCCTATAGGCTAGTGCTGATTGAATGAGTGAATGATCAGATTGCGGGGCTTTCCCGAAAGTAGGCAACGCTAAGATTGGCTCCGTGTAAGCATGGGAGGAGTAAGCTACACTACGAGTCTTCCTAGTAGAACTTTCGCTGAAGCTATCATTTCTACCAGAAAGACTCAGTAGACAGAATAGAATCAGTTAACAATTTAATTAGTAAAGGAACGGCTTGGATGCAAGCATGATAGAGTCCTGAATAGGTGACAGTCTTTGGCGTAGGCCCCGTCTCGGATCCGTCCAGCGATGAGAGGATCTCGTCTCCTGCCGATGGATGAAGGCAGGGGCGGGGAGCCTACCCCCAAAAGGATGAGTGATGCCCGCCAGGGCGGTGACTCAGTAATCTGGTTCTGAGAGGAGCAGAGACATTAGTATACATACAAGATGAATTAAACAGCATGACTGGGCCGGGGTGAAGACGTTGTGCCAACGTGGGCAACCAGCGTCTAGGGCAACCTAGACGAGCGTCATGAGCCGGGCAACCGGCGTCCAAGGCAACCCCGACAGAATTTTAAAGTAGCTAGGTGTTAACCATAAACCTAGGGTTGTAGTGGGGCCCGCAGCATGCTTTCGCTTTAGTGGGATTTAGAAGCTTGACGAGCTGGGCAACCAGCGTCTAGGGCAACCTAGACCAATGCGGCGGCCGGGCAACCGGCGTCCAGGGCAACCTGGACCATAAGCACTTCACGATCTGGGCGCCCAGTGACTAGCAAGCTAGTACATCGTGACGAGCCAGGCCACCGGCATCCAGAGCAACCTGGACTTTAGTGCTTATGCGAGATGGGCAACCAGCGTCTAGGGCAACCTAGACCACGAGACGTGCCGGGCTACCGGCGTCCAAGGCAACCTGGACCATTAGCTGGGCAACCAGCGTCTAGGGCAACCTAGACCAACGTGACGGCCGGGCGACCGGCATCCAGGGCAACCTGGACCGAACTGGGCAACCAGCGTCTAGGGCAACCTAGACGAGCGTCACGAGCCGGGCAACCGGCGTACGACGCGACCTGAACCATGAGCTGGGCAACCAGCGTCTAGGGCAACCTAGACAGACATGACGGCCGGGCAACCGGCATCCAGGGCCACCTGGACCAAACTGGGCAACCAGCGTCTAGGGCAACCTAGACGAGCGTCATGAGCCGGGCAACCGGCGTCCAAGGCAACCTGGACAGTGAGCTGGTCAACCAGCGTATAGGGCAACCTAGACCGATGTGATGGCCGGGTGACCGGCATCCAGGGCAACCTGGACCAAACTGGGCAACCAGTGTCTAGGGCAACCTAGACGTGCATCACGAGCCGGGCGACCGGCGAGAAGTGACCTGAACCATAAGCGTCGAACGAGCTGGGCAACCAGTGAAAAGGGCAGCATGCCCATGGCTGAGACTAAATCACCACAAGCTACCGGCATGCTGGGCCCCAATATGTTTCAGCGATTAGTGCAAGGCGAATGCCAGAATTTAACCACCGCCACCAGGATTTGTGAAGGTAAAAGAGGTACCTGAGTTAACATGGGAGAGCAACTTCTGAACATTGAAAATGTCAAGAGGAGTTAGTTTGATGCATCCTGATGGATGACGTGGATAGCCCTTTTTGGCTGGCAGTCTTGGCTGCGCCGATGCGGAATGAGTGAGAAGTGAACCTCTTTGAAGAGAGGTTACATTTAAGCAGCACGTTAGCTAGATGGCTGCTGAAAATCAGGTAAAGTGTGAGCCGTAGTTTAAGGTAGTGAACGGGGACCAGGGAAGCAAAACATGGTTAGGGTTAAAAGGTTAAACATGATGTACTCAGGATCAATGCAGGGGAATAGAGCTTGTGGTTGCAGATGCTTGGGACCAGAGCAATGAGTTAGTTGATATGGGTGCTTGAGTATATTCGCATCGAAGTCATGTGGTTTAATATTTAGGATAGATAAGCATTATGACTAGTTTTGTAGAAGACTAGTGCTTGTGAAGCCAGATGTGTGTTCTGGTTCGATAGCTCACCTGCGGCGGCTAGAGTGAGATGAATGCATTGAGCTGCAGACCCAAGGCCAAGATGGATGCGTGTGAGCTACACCTTAGCACCTGCTCTTGGAAAGCCCCCCAAAATAAGATGAGCAGCATCAGTAATGCAAGGGAAGCATGACCTTGCGACGTAGACAAAGGACTTCAGGACAATTCATGCCTGTATGTGACAGGAGGAAGAAACATATGTTACTGAAATATGACGAGACAACGAACAGATGAGTGCTGGGGTACCACCATGGTGCTTATGCATCTCAGAGTGCAGAGGAGCTCTGAGAATGACTTAACGCGAGCTTGCTATACCAGCTGCACCACTGTGGCAGGATAGTAGTTTCGAACTGGCTGCTGGAGAGACGATGAGTAAAGGTAGCAATGAGGAGAGAATAAGCAATACATATCGCCCAACTGGATGCAGAAATTATATTAGTCATGCGCCAAGCACTGGCCCCTGAGTGAGTGGAGGGGTGTGCATTCACGTGACATTCCATGTGGCCAGGACATTTTTAATCAAAGCGACTGACAATGTACCCTGGGAATCCAGAGTTCTCACGGAAGCGTTTGCTCAGGGAGAGACTCGAGTCTGGCAAGGAGTATGATGCACGTAACTTTTGCCCCTTGCATCGCGGGGAACCAATATATGTGTAGCTGATATAGCGGGCCAGAGGCGATCTAAACAGATGACAGATGTAGTGTCATCCAATTGCGTCGAGTCTGGAATCAGGCAGTTAACATTGACCGTATAGCGGTATCCTGAACCATGAGCTGGGCAACCAGCGTCCAGGGCAACCCAGACAGACATGACGGCCGGGCAACCGGCATCCAGGGCCACCTGGACCAAACTGGGCAACCAGCGTCTAGGGCAACCTAGACGAGCGTCATGAGCCGGGCAACCGGCGTCCAAGGCAACCTGGACAGTGAGCTGGGCAACCAGCGTCTAGGGCAACCTAGACCAACGTGACGGCAAACAGGTTAAAGCTAAAACAATTCTCCCACGATGCCAGTGCAATTAAAAACAATTTACAAGGTAGAGCACAATAACGAAAAGTGCATCAGTGAGTGCCGGTTTTACACAGTCAAGAGTCAGTTCTAGACAGGTGATAAGTGCTGGGATTAGGAAGGCTAGTTTTAAGCTGTGCTACAAGAGGAGATATCCTCGAAAGCGCTGGCCTTCGGGAGATTTGTGAAGACTGAGGGATGACCCCCCTCCAGTATGAACTGGAAACATGATCCACACGATTGCGTGATTCTGTGAACCGGCACTGCCATCCCTGTAAGAAAGTAGATGTTAGTGTGATATGTGGAACTGCTTCTCCATTGACGAACTGCATCCCCTCAACGGAAGAGAGGAGGCATGATGCACCTGAAGGGGCAATTAGCAATTAAAGATTGAGAGGAGAATGTAAAAGGAACTTGCACGTCCTCCCTGGCGCGATCACTTCGGGTGAGCATATCTGCCGAAAACAAAACAGCCAAGGCAAAATAGGAGAATGGAAATTAGAGCACACATTTGCAGAGGATCCTGCTAAAACGGCAATTCGAGTCAGCAATCAATGTGACTGATGGCATGACTAGATGGGCTGAAATCACGTGGATACGCAGAGACCCGTTGTGTCTAAAGAGAGTGCATGAAGGGCGCGGCGTTGGCCTGAAGGAGACTTGAGTCTGCCAGTGATGATGGACCGCTCCGTTTGACCTGCGAGAAGGAAGGAGTGGTTAGACAGGCGACATGTAGCATCGTCATCGGTAAAACAACCAGCCAACGGCTACGTTGGTAGTCGTGATCAACGAACTTCCAGCATAGGCCACCATTTAAACCACAACTAGCAAAATTGCCGACAATCATGAACAGCCGGTAACCATTAAAACCAATATATGGAGTGCTGAAGCGACCCACTGGTGGGCAGTGAGCAAAGTGAGGCCTGCCATAGAATTCCTAGGAACCCAATACACGATACGGAATCAGAAAAGACATTTTAAACATACAAAAGACACTAGAAGGATATGTTACATACACAAATGACACAGCTTCTTAATTAAAAGCTCAACCATGTGGGCATGAGCCCACACTGGTGTCAGCTCATGAACACTGACATAATACGGGCATTGAAAAGAAAACACCTATTATTGCCTAGATAATAGCTTGTGTGACATACTGGCAATTGATGACCATGGGCCGGCGTGCCGTCAGTTTGGTTCGAGCTTTGGTGTAAGACCCCCCAAAATTGAGAACCCAGATAGCTGAGAACGTAGGGGACGTCACGGCATACCTGGGACATCACGGATCAGCGGTAGCTGAGAGTAGTTTGAGCAACGGCAAGTGCATGTAGAGAATCACCCGAGGAAGGCCGTGTAGACTTCCTACCAGAAGGTATGGGACGCAATCCCAGATGATTAAACGAATGCAACGATGAACTGGCTTCCCGCAGCCATGCACAAGGAGTGATACCTGAACCGAAGGTCCAGCAGACGAGTAGCCTAGCCTAAGCCTATGCAGCCCAACGAGCAGCGAGGCAAATTAAGAGGCTACACAAAAAGACAACTGGTTTGACGACGCTCAACCAAGGTAGACATCGAGATAACCACAGTGAGTGTAGAACATCAATTAAACAGGTCTTAATACAGGGTTGGGTTCAACGGCAGCGTGGTGCAGGCCAGCAATTTACAGCACAAATCGCAAGGATTATAAAATCAGCAGGAATTATGTAAGGAGGCTTAAGTGAAAGTTAAACCGTGTCAGACAAGTCAGTTTGTTTGCTGCCCGCCGAATATCGTTGGCAAGCAGGTTGCATGACAGTGAGTAGAGTGTAGCCCAGCTCGAGGAGCTTGGGAAGAGAGCACGATAACCTTACCGACCAGACGCTGAAGCTTGAGAAATTGTTGTCGAAAACAACATGGGCCTGCAACAGAGTTGCGCGAGGACGGCGACCCGGCAGTATGCTATCGTGAATTGAAGGCTGCAACAGCGTGAGCGTGACTGGCTTCGATAGGCAGAGATTAGCGATGAAGCGACATGCGATGGCCCTGACTGAAGGACGCACGGGTCTGAACAGCGCAGCAAACGAGCGCGGTAGGATTGTAACAAGTAACGCCACTGAGGGCAGAAGGGGCGAATGTAAAAATGCAGAGAGCCAGGTCCACGCGGAAGCCTGAGCTAGGACGTCAAAGTCAGCGTACTGAGAAGCAGAAGCAGTGTTAGGTGGTACATATTTAAAGAGCCCACTGAATTCCTATAGGCTAGTGCTGATTGAATGAGTGAATGATCAGATTGCGGGGCTTTCCCGAAAGTAGGCAACGCTAAGATTGGCTCCGTGTAAGCATGGGAGGAGTAAGCTACACTACGAGTCTTCCTAGTAGAACTTTCGCTGAAGCTATCATTACTTGAAAGAACCAAACCAAAATCCTTCTATTCTGTTTACAAGAAACAAATTCCTCAGCAATTTTCTTTCTGTCCAAGTTGTCCAGCCTGTCTTTATGGATGTGATACACTATTGAGGCGTGTTTGTGACATAGTGCTGTGCAGCCATGTTTTCAGCCTCCGGAGACTGCTGAAGCTTCTTTCAGCTTCAGCTGACCACACTGGAACAACAAGCAGCAATCTAAGAAGCGTCTCAATCTGGTCAAAGAGGCCACGGACCTCTGGAGCCATTCCCTGAAGAATAACAGCAACCTCACTGCTAGACTGCTACTGGTACTTTGTTCTAGACATTGCCAGCTGTACTTAAGCAGTCAGAGAGAGAATTGTTGGACAACATCATGCACATCTCCAGTTAAGTTAAGGACTTGCTCTAAATCTCTTATCATTTGCATTCCTTCTTGTTGAAAACGTTCCCTGAACTGCATATGGACTACATCCAGCACTCTAAAGAACGCTGTTCTATGGTATTCAGTTGGGGATGCATGCACATGCGCAGGGGCGCAGCCTGTGAATCGCTGAGGTGGCTTGTAAGCCCGTGGAACACTAATCGGAATGAGCTGAAGTGTTTCACACATCTTGGTAGCTTTGGTGAAAACTGTGTTAAAACTGTCTGAATTTCTTTTTTTGCTAAAGGTTTCTTTCACAAAAGCAACAGCAGAAAGCATTCCATCTGATTCCATCTTCTCTGGAGGGACACATTCAGAGCCTCCAATGGTTCTGTCGTCTCCAAAGCACACAGAAGTCCAAGGACAACATCTCCATGCTTAAATCTGTCATACAAGCCCTGTGCCCTACCAGGTGCATCTGACCCACCCGCTGCCCTCTCAGCCAAAGCATGCATCATGGTCATACTGGTTCAGCACAGCATGGATGGCACTAGTGCGAACCGTCCACCTTGTTGGACAAAGGGGTCTTATAGCACGAGAGGGGTCCTCTCCAGATATCGCAATTCCCTTGAATATATCTTCAGTTTCCCTGACTGTCCAAAACAAATTCCCAATTCATTGAGCCATTCCAGAGCGTTGCGGGTAAATGGTGCGGCAGTACCGGCCTGCTGGGTAATTAGGTTTACACGGTGGGCAGTGCAGGCCTGCTGGGTAATCAGGTTTACACAGTGGGCAGTGCAGGCCTGCTGGGTAATTAGGTTTACAGTGGGCAGTACAGGCCTGCTGGGTAATTTACACAGTGGGCAGTACAGGCCTGCTGGGTAATTAGGTTTACACAGTGGGCAGTACAGGCCTGCTGGGTAATTAGGTTTACAGTGGGCATAGGGAGCAAGAGGTTGTGATTTCCTGATAATGGCCTGTGCTATATTTGCTGATAATGGCCTGTGCTCCATTTCCTGATAATGGCCTGTGCTATATTTGCTGATAATGGCCTGTGCTCCATTATATTTGCCCGACATGTTTGCCGCCCCATCATATGCTTGTCCCCGTAACCCACTGATATTCAGGCGATGTAGTACATCCATAACCACTCTGGCTAGATTATCTCCTGTAGTCAGAGAAACCTCTTAAAGTCCAATGAACTCATCATGAACAACATATCTCAAACACAATGCCTCTTGCTCTTGATCAACCAAATGGTGATCAACATATCTCAAACACAGTGGCTCTTGCTCTTGAACAACCAAACATATCTCAAACACAACGCCTCTTGTGTTGATCAACATATCTCAAACACAACGCCTCTTGGGTTGATCAACATATCTCAAACACAACGCCTCTTGCTCTCAAATGTCTCGTCTCGTGTCCTATCCTTCATTACGGAGAACTGCAAGTGGGGAAGCGGTTTGATTTTGTCTACTATTCCCCTTATGATGGAGTGGGGAAGCGGTTTGATTTTGTCTACTGTTCCCCTTATGATGGAGTGGGGAAGCGGTTTGATTTTGTCTACTATTCCCCTTATGATGGAGTGGGGAAGCGGTTTGATTTTGTCTACTATTCCCCTTATGATGGTTATGATGGAGTGGGGAAGCGGTTTGATTTTGTCTACTATTCCCCTTATGATGGAGTAGCTAAACAAATTCAGAAATTCATTCTGAATTGGAGCTGAGGTATATAACTCCTTTCTACCTTTCAGCCACTTGGTGAGGCAAGGATCATCCTCTGCTTTGTATATCAGTGTCTGATTGAGATTCCCCTCATTATCATCATGCCCCCTAAGAGGTAAGCCCTGCCTCGCTAGCAACTGCACACCACCAATCATTTTCAAAAGACATGCCCTTGCATTCTCTTGCTGTCTAACACTCGCACTAGAGAGCGAAGATTGAACAGATCTGTTTTCCTACTCACGTGTTGTTACGGCTGCCTTGTGACATTCTGATTGTTCATGTACACTGAATCGCTCAAGGGCTTTTTTACCATTTTTTTTACATATTTTACTTTCGTTTTAATCTGACAAAAACCCACATCCCCTTGCTTGCTACGCCCCCGGATACACACCACAATTTAAAAGAACGATGTTTAAAAAGAAGAACACAGTACATCAGGTGGATTAGACGAATAATTAGTAAGGGACAATTCATTTAAATAATTTGTAAGGGACAATTTATTTAAATAATTAGTAAGGGACAATTCATTTATAATATTTAGTAAGGGACAACAATATCTTATGGCGCCATTGTGCCACAGGGCCACCAGATGGCGCCATTTCACTGCTTGCTCACATCAGCCGATGTTCAGTGCCATGGCGCCATCTTGTGTTCATGAAGTCTTTCATGTCTAGATTATGTTACGGTAAGAAGACCTGACCTCGAAAATCTTGTAGTTCCTAGTTATTCTTCTAATCTATCTGAACGATTGTGTTTTTCTTTTTAAACTCGGTTCCATGACACGTAAGCCTCCAGCGCTGTCTGCGCTGTCTATTTACAGCAGAGCAGCATGGGGTTACTAATGAACATTCTGGAATGGAACCCATGAGGGACAGGACAGGTCAGTCTGAGGTGCAGGCCTCGTGTTATTATAAATATGTCAACTGTCAGGAGACCCATCCTTTCTAATCATATTGGGCCTCATACACCAATATCTTCCTAAGAATTTTCTTAACTGTGTTCTAAGGTCCTATGAAAACTCTTGAGTAGAATCACAAAGGTGTTCTCTGCAGATTAGTTCTCATCATGCTGAATCCCATTTCTTCTTTATAACGTCCTTACACTGCAACTGCAACCAAGGGCGTAGGTTTGGTCTCAGCTTTGGAGGGGACATATCCCCAACTCCTGTTGTCACAATACCAACATTATGTATTGCCTGATTGCCTAGAATTCAGCCAATTCACTGACGCACACACACACACACACACACACACACACACATACATATTTACACACTTCAGAATGGTTCAAATTCAGCCCATTTGAAATACACACGCATACCAGCCTCGTTTGTGTTGGTGCGTCTGGTTGTCAGGATGCTGGACTGTGGCTGTGTGTGTGTGTGTGTGTGTGCACACTAGAGAGTGTATTTGAGTGTGTGTCTTGTCACTGACCCCAATTAAAGAGCCGTGTGTGTGTGTTAGCTCAGTCTTGGTAGAGCGAGAGAGAGAGAGAGAGAGAGAGAGAGAGAGAGAGGGAGGGAGGATAAATGAGCACCTCCATGGTTCTTGCCCAAGTCTGAAATAAATACATAAACAAAGTCTTGTACCCTAATGTGCAAATGCATACGTGTGTGTGTGTTAACCCCATGTTAAGTCTGACTAAGTGGTAAACCCCATGTTAACTTGGTAGGAGTGTGTGTGAGTGCAGTGAAGTACATAACAGTATGCCCTCTGAACTAGAGGTCTGCGCGGGACTGATTTTTCTGTCCCGCTCCCGCATTAGTGTGTCATTTTTAGTCCCGCTCCCGCCCACATCTGTAACATGATGTCCCACTCCCGCCCGCTAAAGCCCGCATGCAGGAGGGACAGCCTACTCAGCTTTTCTTTCTGTCTCACGAAAGGAGCACACACACCTGAGAAAGACTCCAGATGTCAGTCTCTTGGTTATGAATGTAGGCTAACAACTGAAGTAGGCCTGGGGCCTATTGCACAAAACTAGGATAAGGGATTAAGCCGGGATATCTTGGTTATCCTGGCTCAATTTATCCGTGATCCAGTTGCACAAAAGCGGGATAGGGGGCAGCAGGATATGTTTTGGTATAAATCACCATGGCGATTTATTCTGTGGAGCTAGCCTGCTCCAGACCAGGCTAAGTTCCAGGATCTATTTAATCTCACCCCTTATCTCAGTCAGCAGTCACCACAAACGGAAACCAATAGTTATTCCACTGCCCACTACACATTGTTATCACATATACCTAGACCCACTGGTGTTACCATGTTTTCATTAGATGCGGATGAGGCAACAAATGGAAATATGAACAATATCTAGACTGTTCTGATTCGTTACTTTGATGAGGAAATGTGTCTTGCAAACTTGATTTTATAGATTTTACTTGGTGTTGAATTGCATATTAACAAGAAAAAAAATGTCCCCTTTAAATACTTTTGGCCTGAAGTAATTAAATAAGAGTGTAAGTTAAAGCCTTGCTACAATATTGCTGCAGTAGAAAAGAACAGCAATGGTCAGGGATGGTATTGAAATATTGTTTTGTTCATCAGGAAAACTCAATCTCAATCAAGAACACTCTCAATTCGCCTTATTCACATGGCGGCCATTGGCGGCTAAAACGAGGCTACAGGGTACACAAACCATAGGATTGTTATGTTCTATGCATTCACCTGTAGGTGGCATTAATTATATAGTAACTTAAGAGTTGTAGCCTCGTTTTGGTGTTTATTTGGTGCTTTACTTTGCTGTTTGCATCTTTTTGTACATTAAAAACCAATAGGTCGCGACCGCAAAAGGGGTGCTATCTCTATATATGAACAACGTATGACTTATGGCCTGAAAAAAGGTTTTTTTTTTTTCACTTTAATCCCTGAAATCAACTAGGTTCTATTCCGTGTAAATTTGTCCATGAAGCAGGACATTGTCACGTTAATACCGCGACAAATCTTTGCGTTGCCACTGCACTGCTGTCATGTTCATGTTGGCATGTTCAAACACTTAAATAGTAATTATTTGAGGTTTAATCTTACCTTTGATATTATTTATTCTATCCGAATGGGTGTGATGTAGGTATTAAATTTCATCTGAAGTGGTATTAAAAAGGTCTTAAAAAGTCTTAAATTTAGGTCTGACAATTCTGGGGGTACCCTGGTTATGCTTAAACCCAGTTTTTTTAATGCTGCCTAACAGAACATCCAGCTGAACTATAGTTATTAACACTACTTTAATCATTTCCATATTTAATTTTACAGTGATAGAGATTGGCATGGTTTTATTTACACACACACACACACACATACCCTTCACCATACCTAGAGATTGGCATCGGGCACTTTCCATGAGATCATCTCTCAATGCAAATCATGCCAGCTAACCAGGCTAACTGAAATAAAATAATGCCAATCTCTAGGTATGGTGAAGGGTATGTGATGTGTGTGTGTAAATAAAACCATGCCAATATGTGATGTGGGGCTAATGACCCAAGGCAGTGACCCATGGCAACTATGTGAAAGACACGGACACACGTGGACAGACGTTATGCTGTATTTTATGAGCAGCACATCCCCACCCCACCCCATTCTCTCACGCCCACATTCCCATCTGCTCCCTCCGCTGCTTGCGTCATCACTGTAGTGGTTCCCAAACTTTTAACAGGCATGTACCCCCTGAGACATTATGATCTTCCGGAGTACCCCCAACACCACCAATTTGTTAACAAGTTTTTTTTTAATTGTTTTATTAATATTTATTTTTATCAATTTTGTCGAGAATAGTGAATAGGATCATAAACATGCATACAAATCTCATCAATAGTCAAGATATGATAGGCCTACAAATGTGCTGAATATAATGATTTTAAATAGATCTGCACCTAATCTCACACACAATCGTCTTGTTGAATGCAGTGATCTTATCTGCTAGGTGCTTGTCTTTGCCTTGTAACTGGAGATTTAACTCATTGAGCTTTCCAAATATATCGCTAAAATAGGCCAGCTTCGTAAAGAAATGTTCATTAGTGAACGTGCTTGCAGATTCAAACATGCGCTCTTCCTCCAAGAGCTCAAACACGCGACAGCACTTTACCTCGGGAAAGCCACCTTGCCTCGCTGTGAAACAGTACAGCCTTTTGGTCAGCTCCCATCTCCTCTTAAAGTGCGGAGAATAGACACGCTTTTAAGGGCCGGGTCTTGATGAAATTCACCACTCTCACAACCTCGTTCAAAATCTCATTCAGGTCGGGACTAACTAAGCTGCCTTGACACGAGCGCTTCCATATGAATAACACAGTGCGTCCATTGCGCATCGGGTGCTACCTGGGCCTAGGCTACAGATAAAAAAATAAATAAATAAAACTTCTGTTTTTCACGTCAGTTCGTGCCCCACCTGGCATGTCTCCGCGATCCACAGTTTGAGAAACGCTGTTTTACCCTCTCGGTCTCCACTCTCGAATATTTTGTTAATGCGGAGAAAATAAGTTTTTAATGTGCAGTGCAAATGCGGAAGTTAAGTTACCAACGTGGGATAGAGAAAACGTTTGAAAAGGCATATGACTTGGATCTTTTTTCGCGTACCCCCTGAAATCAGTTCACGTACCCCCAGTTTGACAACCGTGGCTGTAGAAGAAGCCAGAAGAAGGCCAATCAGCACTCTCACGCCAACCGGCCAATCAGCACCCTCACGCCAACCGGCCAATCAGCACTCTCACGCCAACCGGCCAATCAGCACCCTCACGCCAACCGGCCAATCAGCACTCTCACACCAACCGGCCAATCACCACTCACGCTACCCTGGCCAAGATTTACAGCTTCCATATTGACCCTCATTCAAAAAAATCAAAACACACTTTAAAAATGTGCTCAAACTAACGCCATGCTGACGTATGCCAGCAACCATTTCACTTTAATAATAAACTATGTTTTGGTACAAGATATATACAGACAGAATAACAGAAATTGGTTAAAGCAGTGTAGAGAAATGTTATGAACACTGCCAGCCCCTCCACCTGTGACCATTGATCAAATCAAAATGTTGAATGTCAATGAGATTAAAATAATGATGAGATTCAAAAACGTACCTTAATGATACATCCAGGGGCGTATCAAGCTTTCTAAAAGTGTGGGGGTTCTGCAAATGCAAATAAAACCATGCACTTAATACATACCTGTCAACACTCCCGTTTTCCCGGGTTCTCCCGTATTTCAAGGTCATCTCCCGGCACCTTCCCGTTTTGTTATTTCTCCCGGAAAACTCCCGTAATTTGCATGGCCATCAAACTTCATTTTAAAATCATTGATCTATGCATTTTTTCTATTAGTCTGACATCTCCCAGGCTGCCAGATTGTGAATGAAATACACCCTACACACATACACGATTACTTAGTTTCAATTTCAACCGTTTTGTCATAGGCTAAAACCTGGCAACCCAAATAAGGAAGCGAGTGCCGACTGCGCAGCCGGAGTCTTGTCGTAAGCAAGCGGGCTAGATGAATGGCCTACTCCAGAACTAGCTGTTGTGAAATTGTTGGGAATTTAATTGATTAACACATCACATAAACTGTTATTGAGTGTTGTTGATACATTGAACTTGTGTCTTCGGAAACCAAATCTGACAGCAAGCAGTTTTGAGTTTTGGAAGTAGGCTGCAGGCAGGCAGCTGGTGGATACATAACTGGCATGCGTAAGGTTAAGGTAAAAGCAACGACCGAAATGCAGTGTTGAAACACGTGTATGAAACCTATTAAATATGCAAACACTGATCCGGTATAAACACTGACCCCCCCGAAAAAAAAAAAAAAAAAAACTCCCGTTTTTGGAAAGCTAAATGTTGATAGGTATGACTTAATATCCTACTGTTAAAGCAAATAAGAAGAACTGGTATTTGTACTCATTGGCATCATGGACGAGCCACTGGGCCCCTGGGCACCTCAGAACGTTAGAACATTTACATTTATTCATTTAGTAGACACTTGTCATCCAAAGTCACTTACATACAGTATGTCAATTCTATTACAAGGGACTACACTGACTCCAGAGCAACTTTGACAGCCATATGTTTAATTATTATATATTATAAAACTGTTGCTTTCAACTAGGGAAATCCTTCATTAAATGTAGTGAAGTTACAAACATGAATAGGCCTACAAAATGAGGCAAACTACACATCACATCAATAAACGTGAATTGCTTTCACTTCAACTTTATATGGTTTAGTTATTTTACATTTAAAGGCAGCCCGAAAACTAATTGTAGAAATTAAAATATGCCAAAAAAGAAAAAAATTATCTGTAGCCTAAATGTATATGCCTAACAACTGTATTATTCTAGATATCAGATTGGATCCCCACACATTACTTGAAAGAACCAAATGTACTCCTATTCTCTTTACAAGAAACAAATTCTTCAGCAATTTTCTTTCTGTCCAAGTTGTCTAGCCTGTCTTTATGGATGTGACACACAGATACACTATTGAGGCGTGTTTGTGACATAGTGCTGTGCAGCCATGTTTTCAGCCTCCGGAGACTGCTGAAGCTTCTTTCAGCTTCAGCTGACCACACTGGAACAACAAGCAGCAATCTAAGAAGCGTCTCAATCTGGTCAAAGAGGCCACGGACCTCTGGAGCCATTCCCTGAAGAATAACAGCAACCTCACTGCTAGACTGCTACTGGTACTTTGTTCTAGACATTGCCAGCTGTACTTAAGCAGTCAGAGAGAGAATTGTTGGACAACATCATGCACATCTCCAGTTAAGTTAAGGACTTGCTCTAAATCTCTTATCATTTGCATTCCTTCTTGTTGAAAACGTTCCCTGAACTGCATATGGACTACATCCAGCACTCTAAAGAACGCTGTTCTATGGTATTCAGTTGGGGATGCATGCACATGCGCAGGGGCGCAGCCTGTGAATCGCTGAGGTGGCTTGTAAGCCCGTGGAACACTAATCGGAATGAGCTGAAGTGTTTCACACATCTTGGTAGCTTTGGTGAAAACTGTGTTAAAACTGTCTGAATTTCTTTTTTTGCTAAAGGTTTCTTTCACAAAAGCAACAGCAGAAAGCATTCCATCTGTTGTCTGGGTTCTTCTCTGGAGGGACACATTCAGAGCCTCCAATGGTTCTGTGGTCTCCAAAGCACACAGAAGTCCAAGGACAACATCTCCATGCTTAAATCTGTCATACAAGCCCTGTGCCCTACCAGGTGCATCTGACCCACCCGCTGCCCTCTCAGCCAAAGCATGCATCATGCGCTCATACTGGTTCAGCACAGCATGGATGGCACTAGTGCGAACCGTCCACCTTGTTGGACAAAGGGGTCTTATAGCACGAGAGGGGTCCTCTCCAGATATCGCAATTCCCTTGAATATATCTTCAGTTTCCCTGACTGTCCAAAACAAATTCCCAATTCATTGAGCCATTCCAGAGCGTTGCGGGTAAATGGTGCGGCAGTACAGGCCTGCTGGGTAATTAGGTTTACACGGTGGGCAGTGCAGGCCTGCTGGGTAATCAGGTTTACACAGTGGGCAGTGCAGGCCTGCTGGGTAATTAGGTTTACAGTGGGCAGTACAGGCCTGCTGGGTAATTTACACAGTGGGCAGTACAGGCCTGCTGGGTAATTAGGTTTACACAGTGGGCAGTACAGGCCTGCTGGGTAATTAGGTTTACAGTGGGCATAGGGAGCAAGAGGTTGTGATTTCCTGATAATGGCCTGTGCTATATTTGCTGATAATGGCCTGTGCTCCATTTCCTGATAATGGCCTGTGCTATATTTGCTGATAATGGCCTGTGCTCCATTATATTTGTCCGACATGTTTGCCGCCCCATCATATGCTTGTCCCCGTAACCCACTGATATTCAGGCGATGTAGTACATCCATAACCACTCTGGCTAGATTATCTCCTGTAGTCAGAGAAACCTCTTAAAGTCCAAAGAACTCATCATGAACAACATATCTCAAACACAATGCCTCTTGCTCTTGATCAACCAAATGGTGATCAACATATCTCAAACACAGTGGCTCTTGCTCTTGAACAACCAAACATATCTCAAACACAACGCCTCTTGTGTTGATCAACATATCTCAAACACAACGCCTCTTGGGTTGATCAACATATCTCAAACACAACGCCTCTTGGGTTGATCAACATATCTCAAACACAACGCCTCTTGCTCTCAAATGTCTCGTCTCGTGTCCTATCCTTCATTACGGAGAACTGCAAGTGGGGAAGCGGTTTGATTTTGTCTACTATTCCCCTTATGATGGAGTGGGGAAGCGGTTTGATTTTGTCTACTGTTCCCCTTATGATGGAGTGGGGAAGCGGTTTGATTTTGTCTACTATTCCCCTTATGATGGAGTGGGGAAGCGGTTTGATTTTGTCTACTATTCCCCTTATGATGGTTATGATGGAGTGGGGAAGCGGTTTGATTTTGTCTACTATTCCCCTTATGATGGAGTAGCTAAACAAATTCAGAAATTCATTCTGAATTGGAGCTGAGGTATATAACTCCTTTCTACCTTTCAGCCACTTGGTGAGGCAAGGATCATCCTCTGCTTTGTATATCAGTGTCTGATTGAGATTCCCCTCATTATCATCATGCCCCCTAAGAGGTAAGCCCTGCCTCGCTAGCAACTGCACACCACCAATCATTTTCAAAAGACATGCCCTTGCATTCTCTTGCTGTCTAACACTCGCACTAGAGAGCGAAGATTGAACAGATCTGTTTTCCTACTCACGTGTTGTTACGGCTGCCTTGTGACATTCTGATTGTTCATGTACACTGAATCGCTCAAGGGCTTTTTTACAATTTTTTTTACATATTTTACTTTCGTTTTAATCTGACAAAAACCCACATCCCCTTGCTTGCTACGCCCCCGGATACACACCACAATTTAAAAGAACGATGTTTAAAAAGAAGAACACAGTACATCAGGTGGATTAGACGAATAATTAGTAAGGGACAATTCATTTAAATAATTTGTAAGGGACAATTTATTTAAATAATTAGTAAGGGACAATTCATTTATAATATTTAGTAAGGGACAACAATATCTTATGGCGCCATTGTGCCACAGGGCCACCAGATGGCGCCATTTCACTGCTTGCTCACATCAGCCGATGTTCAGTGCCATGGCGCCATCTTGTGTTCATGAAGTCTTTCATGTCTAGATTATGTTACGGTAAGAAGACCTGACCTCGAAAATCTTGTAGTTCCTAGTTATTCTTCTAATCTATCTGAACGATTGTGTTTTTCTTTTTAAACTCGGTTCCATGACACGTAAGCCTCCAGCGCTGTCTGCGCTGTCTATTTACAGCAGAGCAGCATGGGGTTACTAATGAACATTCTGGAATGGAACCCATGAGGGACAGGACAGGTCAGTCTGAGGTGCAGGCCTCGTGTTATTATAAATATGTCAACTGTCAGGAGACCCATCCTTTCTAATCATATTGGGCCTCATACACCAATATCTTCCTAAGAATTTTCTTAACTGTGTTCTAAGGTCCTATGAAAACTCTTGAGTAGAATCACAAAGGTGTTCTCTGCAGATTAGTTCTCATCATGCTGAATCCCATTTCTTCTTTATAACGTCCTTACACTGCAACTGCAACCAAGGGCGTAGGTTTGGTCTCAGCTTTGGAGGGGACATATCCCCAACTCCTGTTGTCACAATACCAACATTATGTAAGGGATAATGTATAGAACGCCAGGGCGAACCGGACCCCGACGCGCAGCGGAGGGGTCTTGTTCCGCCCTGAAGGGACCTATCTCCCGACAATGACCGGCGTTCTATACATTATCCCGCTTATTACACGGCTACTTACCAAAACGACACAATAAACTCCCCACGATATGACTCTTTAGCCTAAATAGCCTAGGCTATAGCCTTTTTGTTACCGTTTCATCATGGCTTTTGCTGAGAAACAAATAGTTCGCAACAACACACGCTGAAAATGAATCAAACATTCTTTAGAACACTACTGATCAACCGTCTGCTTTCACATTTGAATAAAGTTCCAATCCTTGCGTAGTGATATGAAAGAATTGACTTAGAAGCACAAAGCCAATTTTCCTTGACAGCGGTCTGTTATAGCCTTAGCAACGGTCTGTTATTCAGAATTATTCCACTGCTTGGTTGAATTTCCCATTGTCCTACGTAATTTAGAACGACCATTAACCGTATGTTATCTGCACACCTATGAAGTAGATCCATTTTTTGGCCGTATCACACTTGTATATTCATTCGCCGAACTGGTTGTGAAGTTTAAATGAACCGTCACGTTGCATCCGAGCTGTAAAATGCAGACGTTCAGAACATTGCAACATTGTAGCATATGACGGAGGTGGCTTTTAGCTAGATGGATGACAGCAGGCTAAGTAGAATGTTTCAATGTTAAAGATGTTTCAAAGCTAAAGTTCATCAGAATCTTGGGATACGCCCGCTTGACAACGGGAGAGATAGAACTAACGACTGGCCTTTGGCCGTAGCAATCATCCATTTAGAACTAGTAACGGCAGTTTGTCCTGTGAGTTGAGAAATTAGTTCTACAAACAAGACAGTTTTAGCGATTAAAACGTTTAAATTGTAACAGGAAATAAACACAACGCAAGTGACAACAGTGGAATAAGCGGGATAATGGACTCCACGTGGTCTGTTCACAGAACTTAATGCACTACGAGGTTTAAACGAGGGCCGCTTCGCGTCGGGGGCCGTTTTATATGGCGTTCCATTAGTGCCAAAAATAATGCCTATGTCGACTAAATATTGCTTTTGTCAACTACTTATGTCCACTGAAGATGTCTATGCAACATTCACTTTACGACAGACGTGACAAAACGGCCTTGTTCATGTCATTGCTCACCTTACAAAACGACACCCCCTAGTGTTGACTGTGATGTTGTGCCATGACTCTGTTGTTGCACATGTCGTCAAGTATGTCGACTTGCCTGTTGTTTGATTCTGCTGTTGTGCATGTCGTCTTCTGTGTCGTTTGGATCAGCTGTTGTGCATGTCGTCTTCTGTGTCGTTTGGATCAGCTGTTGTGCATGTCGTCTTCTATGTTGTTTGGTTTTAATGTTGTGCATGTTGTCTTCTGTTTGAATCAGCTGTTGTGCGTGACGTCTTCTGTGTCGTTTGATTCAGCTGTTGTGCCTGTCGTCTGCTGTGTTGTTTGATTCAGCTGTTGTGCATGTTGTCTTCTGTGTCGTTTGGATCAGCTGTTGTGCATGTCGTCAGCTGTGTCATTTGATTCTGCTGTTGTGCATGTCGTTTTCTATGTCGTTTGGTTTTAATGTTGTGCATGTCGTCTTCTGTGTCGTTTGATTCAGCTGTTGTGCCTGTCGTCTGCTGTGTCGTTTGATTCAGCTGTTGTGCATGTTGTCTTCTGTGTCGTTTGGATCAGCTTTTGTGCATGTCGTCAGCTGTGTCATTTGATTCTGCTGTTGTGCATGTCGTCTTCTATGTCGTTTGGTTTTAATGTTGTGCATGTTGTCTTCTGTGTCGTTTGGATCAGCTTTTGTGCATGTTGTCTGCTCTGTCGTTTGATTCTGCTGTTGTGTGTGTCGTCCTCTCTGTCGTTTGGTTTTAATTTGGGTTTAATGTTTTAATTTGGGTTTAATGTTTTAATTTGGGTTTAATGTTTAATTTGGTTTTAATGTTGTGTCGTCTGCTGTCATTTCATTCTGCTGTTCATCTCGTTTTCTCTGCTATAGTGCAGGGCGACTCCCCTGTCGTTTGACTGTGCAGACGTTTAGAATATTCTTTGTCTGTTGATTGTGGCGTTACCAAGTTCGGATGATGTCAGATGTGTCGCCTCTCATGTCAATTGATTGACTGGTGTTGTATTGCTACCTGTGGCCATCAGATGTGCCATCTTTCAAGTCGCCCTCCCTTTCGTTGTATCCAGACCCACTGGCCCCGCCCATCAAACGTGGATAAACCAATCGCGGCTCAGCACCAGGCACTCTCGGCCAACTTCAGCCCAGAGCTCGAACTGCCGAGATTCTATCGAAATTGGTTGCAGTTCACCTTTAGTTCCTCTAGGGGCGGTCGCAAAAAAAACCCCACTCCCCCCACTGCTTATCGCAAAAAAGTATGGATTTTCCATCGAAACAAACACCTGTACAAATTCTCTGACCCTGTAGAGCCATGGAGTTGCGATACTTGTTCGTCATGGTTCATGTGCACCTCTACAGTCCCTATATTTCAGTGTTTCTCAAACTTTTTCAGACCAAGGACCACTTCACCAAAAAAAAAAAAAACCTCACGGACCACCTAGCTGAAAAATAAAGATGATTTAAACTGGCATAGCTTACATAGGCAGTGTTGCAGAACTGTTTGGAATTACATACAATATTGCAAACTCATCTATATTATATTTTACCAGGTCTGCTCGCGTACCACTTGGGATCTTCAGCCCAGTGTAATGCCTTACAATTTCAGCCCAGACAGAGCTCGAACTACCGAAATTCTATCGAAATTGGTTGCAGTTCACCTTTAGTTCCTCTAGGGGCGGTCGCAAAAAACGTCCCCCCACTGCTTGTTTCACTTCACCAAAAAAAAACAAAAAAAAAACTTCAACAGTATATTATACAATAGTTTACTCACTGAACCACCTTTCTTATCGTCTTTGCACCTTGCTTATTGTGTCAGAGGATTCATATGATTTAAACTGGCATAGCTTACATAGTTAGTTCAATATTGCAAACAACTCATCTATATTATATTTTACCAGGTCTGCTCGCGTACCACCTGTGGTTCCTGGACCACACTTTGAGAAACACTGCTGTATTTTGTGGTTGTCAAAAGAGTGTTAGCCTTACCGGGCAACAGCTTTATTACTTGCAAATTTAGTTACCCAATATTTACAACATTGTCTCAGATATGTCAGCATGCTGTGGCCTACAGATCTAGTGTTTAGGCATTTCTGTTAGTGTCCTATTCAGTTATTTTGATCAAATAAAAGTTGCCACCACACAGCCTTGATAATATTGTAAGACTCGGCCATAATCATGTGTCAAATAAATATACAAATGATCAATTACAGCTTAAATGTTAAAAATAAGTTCTATCAATACACACCCACTGTTTGCATAACACTCTTGCAACTCAATAGGCAATCAACCGTTTCAACTCATATTTCAAATAGCTGGTGAGACTGCAGCATAAAAAGGTGACTGATACATTTTAGATATTTTATTCATTTTTCAATGTGTGAAACAAGTGTGTGTTAACAAAAAACTAGGGGGAAAAACAACAAAAATACCAGAAGGGAGGTGTGGTGGGACTGCAACATAGAAAGGAGGTTTGACACTCAGTTCCTAATGTCTGGAGTGTGTGTGTGAACAACAGAAAATACACAATGTGCAAAGGATGGGTAGCTGTCTATGTTAAAAATAAGTTCATTATTTTTTTTCAGCACATGAGTTTTATTGAAACGGTTGATTGCCTATTGAGTTGCAAGTGTGTTATGGAAACAGTGGCTGTGTATTGATAGAACTTATTTTTAACATTTAAGCTGTAATTGATCATTTGTATATTTATTTGACACATGATTATGGCTGAGTCTTACAATTTTATCAATGCTGTGGTGGGAACCTTTATTTTATCAAAATAACTGAATAGGACACTAACAGAAATGCCTGAACACTAGATCTGTAGGCCACAGCATGCTGACATATCTGAGACGATGTTGTAAATATTGGGTATCTAAATTTGCAAGTAATAAAGCTGTTGCCCGGTAAGGCTAACAATCTTTTGACAACCACAAAATACAGCAGTGTTTCTCAAAGTGTGGTCCAGGAACCACAGGTGGTACGCGAGCAGACCTGGTAAAATATAATATAGATGAGTTGTTTGCAATATTGAACTAACTATGTAAGCTATGCCAGTTTAAATCATATGAATCCTCTGACACAATAAGCAAGGTGCAAAGACGATAAGAAAGGTGGTTCAGTGAGTAAACTATTGTATAATATACTGTTGAAGTTTTTTTTTTGTTTTTTTTTGGTGAAGTGAAACAAGCAGTGGGGGGACGTTTTTTGCGACCGCCCCTAGAGGAACTAAAGGTGAACTGCAACCAATTTCGATAGAATTTCGGTAGTTCGAGCTCTGTCTGGGCTGAAGTTGGCCGAGAGTGCCTGGTGCTGAGCCGCGATTGGTTTATCCACGTTTGATGGGGGGGGGGGGGGGGGTGAACAGCAGAATGAAATGACACAGCAGACGATATTAAACCCAAATTAAAAGCAAACGACAGAGAGGACGACACACACAACAGCAGAATCAAATGACAGAGCAGACAACATGCACAACATTAAAAACAAACGACAGAGAGGACGACACACAACAGCAGAATCAAACGACAGAGCAGACGACATGCACAACATTAAAAACAAACGACAGAGAGGACGACATGCACAACAGCTGATTCAAACAACACAGAAGACAACATGCACAACATTAAAACCAAACGACATAGAAGACGACATGCACAACAGCTGATCCAAATGACACAGAAGACGACATGCATAACAGCGGATCCAAACAACACAGAAGACGACATGCACAACAGCAGAATCAAACAACAGGCAAGTAGACATACTTGACGACATGTGCAACAACAGAGTCATGGCACAACATCACAGTCAACACTAGGGGGTGTCGTTTTGTAAGGTGAGCAATGACATGAACAAGGCCGTTTTGTCACGTCTGTCGTAAAGTGAATGTTGCATAGACATCTTCAGTGGACATAAGTAGTTGACAAAAGCAATATTTAGTCGACATAGGCATTCTTTTTGGCACTAATGGAACGCCATAGGGAAGGCCCATTCAAGTTAATGGAGCATTCTTCAGCACTATGAAGAGCCGTGTAATAATGTTTCACTAACAATAGGCCTACTAAGAATCTCTAATCGATACTTTTGCGATTTTGATTTGGTTTGTGTGATTTGTGAGATCATTCACATCAGTGGCAATCATAGAATTTGATTGACCCTCCACACACACACACACACACATACACACACATAGAAAGTGCTGGTTGTCATCAGTGTTGGGCAAGTTACTTCAAAATCGTAATGTATTATGTATTACTCATTACTGTCATTTCAAAGTAATCTGTATCTGAATTGTAAGGCATTACACTACTGTACTACTTGTATTCCTTTTAAGTTACTTTTACCAAAATATCTAGAAATATGGATTTGGAATTCTAAATGCAGTTTATTATGCTCAATGCAGCTCATTGCACTTCTAATGGAGGGTGAACATAATGACTGAGCTAGGCTTAAGGCTAACAACAGTAGAATGCAATAGGCGCAGTGATGGCTCATGATGCAATGAAAGGAAAAATCATAGCCAGAATTTTGTTAAAAGCAGACCAAAGGTCGAAGTCTGGTCAATTGTGATAGAAATGCTGTAACTTTAGGCTTAGGCCTACTCATTAAAATCAACAGAGAGCCCACTACCTGTATATTGTAACCCAAAACTTAAAGACATGTCAAGATAGGCTACACAGTGCTGGCCATTTTGGTGCCCTAACTGGTGAAATACAGTATTAACCTAAGTATGTCATCATATGGCCAACTATAAAGATGTAATCTGCCTGTTCTCAGGGATGGGTAGTATTTCTGAAACATGTAATATGTATTTCAAATACAAAATAGTAATTTGTCATTTGTATTTTATTGGGTTGAAGGAAATGGCTCTGTATTTTGTATTTTTGTATTTTAAAAATATTGCAAAATACTATATGTGACACTAAAAAGTAGATACTACACAATGTAATGAATAATTGGTAATTAAGCAACAATGGTTTATGTTTATCGCAATCAGCTAATGTGAGAACAGCTGTTTTCAACGACACTCACAGCTTTTCAGTGACGGCTATTGCTGAAGCATCAGCTCTGGTCTGAAGTACTGTATAAGTAAGTATAAGCAAATAGACAATACAATATAAGTATATATACTCTTTTGATCCCGTGAGGGAAATTTGGTCTCTGCATTTATCCCAGTCCGTGAATTAGTGAAACACACTCAGCACACAGTGAACACACACTGATCCCGGCATACAGTAGTGAGCTGCCTGCAAGAACAGCTGCGCTCGGGGAGCAGTGAGGGATTAGGTGCCTTGCTCAAGGGCACTTCAGCCGTGCCTACTGGTCGGGGTTCGAACCGGCAACCCCCCAAGTCCGAAGCGCTAACCAGTAGGCCACGGCTGCCCTGAAGCACAGGTGTGAAGTCGTACGCAGGTAGATGAGCAAGTTTACCTGTGCAAGTTCACATAAGGACACAGACAAAGGCAACAATGTCTTATTGTCTCCATGCCGATCTTTAACAGAAAAAATGTCAGATATCTCAACCACAATGACATCAATAGATGGTAAGGTGTTGAGTGTGTTTGAATTCCCTTCCTTGTAGCATCCTTATCTGCATTCCACAGTGGGGAGAAGTTCACCTTGTTTAATTAAATAACAATTCTATTTCCTTATTAGCTGCATACTTGAGGTCTGAGATATTAAGGCATGTCAAGTTTCTCACATACTGGAAGTTCAAGATACATAGCCTTATGATTTTCTTATTCAGTTCTGCACTGGACTTGAATTACGAAATTCGGCACAGATACACAATTATGATTTTGGCCTATTGATTATAATGTGGTTAATTAAGTAAGTATAAGTATATATACTCTTTGATCCCAATCTCTGCATTTATCCCAATCTGTGAATTAGTGAAACACACTCAGCACAGTGAACACACACTGATCCCGGCATACAGTAGTGAGCTGCCTGCAAGAACAGCAGCGCTCGGGGAGCAGTGAGGGGTTAGGTGCCTTGCTCAAGGGCACTTCAGCCGTGCCTACTGGTGTGAAGTCATTGTTTTTGCGACCTCATTGTTTTAGGCTAGTGAAAAATAGTTTTCGTAAGTGCAAGGATATGTGGATTCAATTCATCATGTTTGCTATGTCATTAGATAAAATAAATGTTCAAAAAACTAACAAGTCAAAGAAAAGCTTTATGGGATGAGATCATGGTAGAAATATCTGGTGTCTCGCAATGTTAATTTCTAAGGAAATGCACCTAGTTTATCTTTTATTTCTTTGCATTGTTTCTCTTTTATTTCTTTCCATCAGGCTCCATTCACAAATACACTGCAAGATTGGCAGCCCAGTGACTTCTTCTTCTATAGCGACTGGCCATGCGGCACACCCATAGCCTATTCAACATGACTCCTAACTTTGGTTGAAAGATTACAGAAGCTAGGTTTAGCTGTGACAATATCCTTATAGCTAATGTTATTTTACACAGTAAAATCCGAATTTGAAAGCCTGGTCACCAGTTGCCAGTTTGTATGGCTAGTTTGCTTAGACTCTGCATAATGAAAAAGCTTTCTTTCTTCTTCTTGGGTGGCATAGCTGATCTAGCCTACAAACCACAAAAAGGGGCAAACATGTACATGATGAAGGGCAAAGGGAATATCAAAATGTTTTACTTTGGCCTTTTATGGGGTATGTATTGGCAGACAGCCCTGGTAACTTACCGTTGTCGTTAACACACCTGCTCATTTGACTGCCAGTGCAAAGTAGCCCGTGCATTGGCACTCTCCATGCGTGTAGCGTGCGTGTCAGATAACCCTTCCCCCTACCCCTCGATCAGCCAATCAAATGACGTTTCTTGTAGCCTACTGTCGTGCTGGCTGTCGGAATGATCAGCAGCACAAATAAGTTCGCTAAAATATGGGTGGGGACAATTTTGTCATCTTAAAATTTTGATTAGGACTAGTCCTTAGCGTCCCACCCTAAATCTACGCCCATGACTACAACAACTTAGACAAGATTTGGGAAAGATTCTTGAAAGATTGTTAAAATGTAGGGTCTGGACCAGAGTTTCCGCTAGAAAAAAATGGTGCCGGTAAAGTGACCGGCAGAGGTTTCGTTTTCCGGACATTTTGATGATATGCCGGTCAAATATCCTATTATCGCTTCTTAATTAGTCAAGTTGAGGAAAACTGGAGACAGGCTATGTAGCTTAAAGAATGACATAATCAGGCTGAATAGAATGCAACATCTTCAATACGTAAACATGCCTAACAAGATCTAGCCAGTATCTATGTGTTCATTAACAGCAAGAGTCCGCTTCGTTCATTGTTTTAAAAAGGCTACGTTGTTTGTTGCTGCTACCTACGTTATCTCCAGTGGTTCCACTGTTTAACTTGCACAGATGCGCAAACACAAGAATGAGCGCTCACACCACTAAGGCTATAATTTATTTGATAACAATAAATTAAGAAATGTTTCCTATTCTGGGAAATGTTTAGTTTCTTTTTCTTTCGGTCCGCGGTTCAATGATACCGTTTAATTGTGCGCGGACCAGCAATCTCCTCATCAAAGAGGTCCTAACCCTGCAGATCATAGACATAGAAAGCATAGGCCTATGTGCTTTGGGTACAGAACACATGTTGCATGTCCAGTGTACACGGAGAATGACAGTGTCTTGGAGAGGCCGCAACCCCGCAACTCCACTTCCAACGTCATGATTCAGACAGATAGCCTACTTACAACACTTCTGCTTTTTATCTGGTGGTGGTGGAGTTGACCGGACATCTGAGGCTTCAGGCGTTACCAATTTATCATCATCCATCGCGTCTGGCCTCTGAAAAAACTTTTAAGGCTAGTCTGCCTGGGCCTGGCCATGTTTGAACCGCCTCACTCATTTGTTAGTTGTTTAATATGGACGTTTTAAGCGTGCGCTTCCTATTTGAAATGTTTCCTATTTGAAATGTTTCCTATTTGAAATGCAGCATAGGCTATGCGTGTTGTTTAATAGCTTTCAAATGGTAGAGCCTGCAGGCCTACATTTAAAAACATAGCCAGAGGACGGATTGCTTAGGCTTACATTTTAAGGCTTATTCTCAAAGTCAGATTGCGTTAGTCGGACGGGATTATTAGGCAATTTCAATTGGACAATTTGACCGGAGAGATTTAATTTTGTCGGACATTTCATTTTTTTTCCGGCCAATGTCCGGTAATTACCGGACAACGGAAACCCTGGTCTGGACTCACCATTCGCAGTGCTCAGTCCGAGGGGCGGGATAATCGGTTGTCTTTCAAATTCCCTCCACAGCGCTACACCTCATGAGTCCCATGCGTTTTCTCTCCAGCAGAGCTAGTTGGCTAGTTGTTCAAACCTTAGCCAACGTAAACAAAGCTTAACTCGTGTCACACTGTTTGCCAGCAGCAGCATCCATCTTCATTGTTTTCAAGTAGCAGGGAATTCACTCCGAACCATAGCAACTGCCAGCATTAGGCCTATGTTAAGCCTGCCTACCGACTCTATACACGATGTGATTGGCCTGGTCGAAGTTTAATTTTTCCAGCTTTCAAGCCAACGGAGAGTTGCTAGACTACCCTGGCAGCTGCCGCTAGGGTGCGTCCAGATTTCTAGGCTCTAAACGCGGCGCTTTGGCTTCATTTCTGGTGGAGCCTTAACAGTGCTGTAACAACACGCGCATAAATCCCTCTTTATTTTAACAACACACGCATAAATCCCTCTTTATTTTAACAACACACGCATAAATCCCTCTTTATGACCCTTAACAGTGCTGTAACAACACGCGCATAAATCCCTCTTTATTTTAACAACACACGCATAAATCCCTCTTTATTTTAACAACACACGCATAAATCCCTCTTTATTTTAACAACACACGCATAAATCCCTCTTTATGACCCTTAACAGTGCTGTAACAACACGCGCATAAATCCCTCTTTATTTTAACAACACACGCATAAATCCCTCTTTATGACCCTTAACAGTGCTGTAACAACACGCGCATAAATCCCTCTTTATTTTAACAACACACGCATAAATCCCTCTTTATTTTAACAACACACGCATAAATCCCTCTTTATTTTAACAACACACGCATAAATCCCTCTTTATGACCCTTAACAGTGCTGTAACAACACGCGCATAAATCCCTCTTTATTTTAACAACACACGCATAAATCCCTCTTTATGACCCTTAACAGTGCTGTAACAACACGCGCATAAATCCCTCTTTATTTTAACAACACACGCATAAATCCCTCTTTATCGTCACACACAACACAGCATGTTGACTTCATTTAATAACATGTTGACTTATTTTAAGGAGTCCTATCACACTGGCAGCCAAATTTGCTTGTTTTCATGATGACCATCAACTCACTCGAATGTCACTCAGCAAGGATGTAGGATGACATCAGGAATATGTGCATTGACCCCTTATTTTTTTCAGAGCTTTATTTATAAAAAATACTTAAAATATCATTGAAGGCTAACATCATTATTGAATTGTTTTTCAAAGATATCATTGGCTAAATTACTTCAGCCGATGCAACATGAGCCACACAGGCTCTGTGTGATGGAGGTGTGAGGATGGAGATGGTAGAGGTGGAGGTGGAGGTGTGGAGATGGAGGTGTGGAGATGGAGACGGTAGAGGTGGAGGTGTGGAGGTGGAGGTGTGGAGATGGAGGTGTGGAGATGGAGGTGTGGAGGTGGAGGTGTGGAGGTGGAGGTGTGGAGGTGGAGGTGTGGAGATGGAGACGGTAGAGGTGGAGGTGTGGAGGTGGAGGTGTGGAGATGGAGGTGTGGAGATGGAGGTGTGGAGGTGGAGGTGTGGAGATGGAGGTGTGGAGGTGGAGGTGTGGAGGTGGAGGTGTGGAGGTGGAGGTGTGGAGATGGAGGTGTGGAGATGGAGACGGTAGAGGTGGAGGTGTGGAGGTGGAGGTGTGGAGATGGAGGTGTGGAGATGGAGGTGTGGAGGTGGAGGTGTGGAGATGGAGGTGTGGAGATGGAGACGGTAGAGGTGGAGGTGGAGGTGTGGAGGTGGAGGTGTGGAGATGGAGGTGTGGAGGTGTGGAGGTGGAGGTGTGGAGGTGTGGAGATGGAGGTGTGGAGATGGAGACGGTAGAGGTGGAGGTGTGGAGGTGGAGGTGTGGAGGTGTGGAGATGGAGGTGTGGAGATGGAGGTGTGGAGATGGAGGTGTGGAGATGGAGGTGTGGAGGTGTGGAGGTGGAGGTGTGGAGATGGAGACGGTAGAGGTGGAGGTGTGGAGGTGGAGGTGTGGAGGTGGAGGTGTGGAGATGGAGGTGTGGAGGTGGAGACGGTAGAGGTGGAGGTGTGGAGGTGGAGGTGTGGAGGTGTGGAGATGGAGGTGTGGAGATGGAGGTGTGGAGATGGAGGTGTGGAGATGGAGGTGTGGAGGTGTGGAGGTGGAGGTGTGGAGATGGAGACGGTAGAGGTGGAGGTGTGGAGGTGGAGGTGTGGAGGTGGAGGTGTGGAGATGGAGGTGTGGAGGTGGAGACGGTAGAGGTGGAGGTGTGGAGGTGGAGGTGTGGAGGTGTGGAGGTGGAGGTGTGGAGATGGAGGTGTGGAGGTGGAGACGGTAGAGGTGGAGGTGTGGAGGTGTGGAGGTGGAGGTGTGGAGATGGAGGTGTGGAGGTGGAGACGGTAGAGGTGATGACAGCAGTGGTTCTGTTTTATGCAGTTCATGCCAAGCCATTTGGAGGTATGACAGCCACAAAACAGGCCCGCCCAACATGGCTCGTCACAAATGCAGCACTGGTAGCCCTCCCAGCCTAACCAAGTCATGACATGTGCAATTCACCGGACCTGAAGCAGTTTGCCTTGTTCACACGGCGGCCATTGTAAACCAAATGAGCCTACAGGGCACTTAAACCAGAGGGTTGTTGCGTTCTATGCATTGGCCAGTAGGGCCACGTGTAGCTCACGTTTAACTTTTAGCCTACAGCAAGTGCTGTACATGCTAAGTGCTACATTAACCACTTGTAAATAAGTCGGTTTGATTGCAGGTTGGGTATCATTTTGTCTTAATTAATATTCGCGGTCCAGTTGATTTAAACAACAACATTACATTAACAATGGCGGCAGACGCAGCGACCTCTCTCTGTCCCAACCGAACGGTGTTTTGTTCGTTTAAAAAGTGTTTGTCCGAAAGTTTTACGTGTTCGTCTCGTCTTACTACGTCGTACTACAAGTACAGCAGGCAGTTTTTAATCGACATCTGCAAAAGCAAGTTTTGCAGCGTTCTGGACTTTGCAACAGAGACGCTAAAGGAACTCGGACTACTCCGGCCTGCAACAACACCGGACTCGCCTGCTACTCCTCCCCCGGAAAGAAAGCGTCGGAAGCGGTGTGCGAGGAAGCAGAAGAGGGGCAAGCGCGGAGGCGTCCGGGCCAGGCTAGCGGCCAACCCAACTCGCCCAGCCATACCATCCATTCTCCTGGCAAATGTACGATCACTGGACAACAAAATGGATTACATACGACTGCTGAGATCAACGAACCGGACAGTGAGTAACTGCTGTGTGCTCGTCTTCACTGAGACTTGGTTAAATGACAACATTCCGGACTCTGCTGTACAACTGGAGCAGCTAGCATGCTATCAAGCAGACCGGGCCATTGTAAAGGGTGGAAAATCACGAGGAGGAGGAATCTGTGTTTACATCCGTGACGAATGGTGCCGGGACACTGTAGTAGTATGCAAACACTGCTCACCACTGGCGGAGTTTATGATCATAAAGTGCCGTCCTTTTTACCTGCCAAGGGAAATTACTGCGATTCTGTTAGTCGCAGTATACATCCCGCCTACCAACAACAACAGCGATAAGAACGCGGCTCTTAGTGAACTGTACCAGGCTGTCAGTGAACAACAGACGGCACACCCAGACGGTTTCACCATCTTCGCTGGAGATTTTAACCGCATACAGACAAAGAGTAAAAGCAAACAAACCGGTTCGTAAGCAGGTAAAAGTGTGGCCTGAGGGAGCCTCCGATGCTCTTCAAGACTGCTTTGACACAACAGACTGGGAAATGTTTAAGCAGGCAGCCACTTAAAACAATCAGACAGACATACTGTAGAGGAGTATACAGACACTGTAACTTCTTACATCACAAAGTGCATTGATGATGTGACCCATACAAAAGACATCATCACTCGGGCTAACTGGAAGCCATGGCTGACAGGGGATGTCCTCAGGCTGCTGAGGGCCAGAGACAAAGCCTACAGAGCTGGGGATGAAGCTGGCATGAGAACAGCGAGAGCCAACCTGTCCCGTGGCATCAAGGAAGCAAAAAAGGAATACACTCGCAAGATAACCACCCACTTCAAAGACAGCAGGAACGCACAAAGCCTATGGCAGGGCATTCAGGCCATCACGGACTACAAGCCCGCGCCACAGAGCTGTGAGAGCAACATCCCTCTGCTCAACAATCTGAACCGTTTCTTTGCTCGCTTTGAAGCACAAAACAGCACTTGCCCACAGAAGACCCCTCCCCCTCCACACGAGCAGCCCCTGTGCCTCTCTGCCGACAGCGTGAAGAGGACACTTGCTGCTATCAACACCCGTAAGGCAGCAGGCCCAGACAACATCCCAGGTCGGGCGCTGAAGGACTGCGCTGAGGAGCTTAAGGATGTCTTCACAGACATCTTTAACACTTCCCTGAAGCAAGCCATCGTCCCATCATGTTTCAAAGCTGCCACCATCATACCTGTGCCGAAGAAAACTGCTCCATCCTGCTTCAATGACTACCGCCCCGTGGCACTGACACCCATCATCATGAAGTGCTTTGAGCTGCTTGTCATGTCACACATCAAATCCATTCTCCCCCCCACCCTGGACCCCTTCCAGTTTGCATACCGAGCCAAACGGTCCACAGAGGATGAAATCTGCTCTGCCCTCCACCCAGCCCTCACCCACCTGGAAAAAAGAGACTCATATGTGAGATTGCTGTTTATAGACTTCAGTTCTGCATTCAACACCATAATACCACAACAACTCCTCTGCAAACTTGACAAACTGGGACTCAGTACCTACCTCTGCAACTGGCTACTGGACTTCCTCTGTCAGAGGCCTCAAGTAGTACGTGTTGGCAACAATATCTCAAGCAGCATCACACTGAGCACGGGGGCCCCCCAAGGCTGCGTGCTCAGTCCGCTGCTCCTCACCCTGCTGACGCATGACTGCACTGCAACCTACAGCAACAACCACATAGTGAAATTTGCTGACGACACAACTCTGGTGGGTCTCATCACCAAGGGCGACAAGACTCAATACAGGTTGGAGGTCGACCTTCTGACCGCGTGGTGCAGGGACAACAACCTCCTGCTGAACGTCAGCAAGACCAAGGAGATTGTTGTTGACTTCCGTAGAGGTCACACCCAACACCTGCCACTGACCATCGACGGTGCTGTGGTGGAGAGAGTGAGCAGCACCAAATTCCTGGGGGTGCACATCAGTGAAGACCTCTCCTGGACCACCAACACTGCATCACTGGCGAAGAAAGCTCAGCGCCGCCTGTACTTCCTGCGGAAACTCAGGCGAGCAAGTGCTCCACCAGCCATCATGACCACATTCTACCGAGGCACCATTGAGAGCATCCTCTCCAGCTGTATCGCTGTGTGGGGCGGAAGCTGCACTGTATACAACAGGAAAGCCCTGCAGCGCATAGTGAACACAGCTGGAAGGATTATTGGTGCTTCACTCCCCTCCCTGAGGGACATTTACACCTCCCATCTCACCCGCAAGGCGACCACAATTGTGAGTGATGCAAGTCACCCCGCTCACAATTTGTTTGATCTACTGCCCTCTGGGAAGAGGTACAGAAGCCTGCGCTCCCGCACCACCAGACTCACCAACAGCTTCATACACCAGGCTGTTAGGATCCTGAACTCTCTCCCCCCTCTCCCCCCTCCACCCTCAGCTACATAACATCCTGGACTTTTAGACCCACAATGGCTGCCTTGCACTACTCCACTTGCACTACTCCACTTGTACACTTGCAACTTGTTGTTGTTGTCCTGTTGTCCTGAACACTTCTGAACACACTTCTGCTGCTCTTACATAACTTGCACCACTATGCCACTTGCATACTTAGGTCAAACAAAACTACCTCAGCCATTTATTGGCCTGACTTTTGCACTATTATATTGACTGTCTACTGTATGCACAATTGCACAATTTCTACCAAATTTTGCTGCTCTTATTTCTTCATTGTATGTGCCTTCTTATTTTTACTTTTTATATTGTTTACTTGAATGTTATGTTTGTCTGTGGACTTAATTGGTAAAATATGTCTTGTCTCCACCGTGGGATAGTAGGAAACGCAATTTCGATCTCTTTGTATGTCTTGACATGTGAAGAAATTGACAATAAAGCAGACTTTGACTTTGACTTTGTAAATATTGGGTGAATGCGGGCACATCACTTATATAATATTAGATTACTGAAATCTGTGTTTCAACTGCCAGCCACACATTGCTGTGTTGAAATTAACACAAAGTGTGTTGTTCCTAAGCACACTCAGCAGATGTGTCATTTTTAACACTTTTGTGTGTGCTCTATGAATAAAATGTACTATCTTCTTAAACTTGCCTTGTTATAAAAGCACACTGGAGGCAGACTACGCAGATTGCCCTTTTCGTGAAGCCTAGATGGGGTGATAGGAAATGAGTACACTGACTGTAGCTGTGTGCACCTGCAGGTGTGGATGAGAAGCTCCTGAGTTTGCCTTCTTCACCGCTCTTGCGTGTGTGTTTTATACAGAAAATCTAGATTTTAGAATGTCTATTTATTTATTATGATTTATTATAAATGTAGATTTATTTATTATGATTTATTTATTAATAAAATTAGTGCTGTCAGTTAAACGCGTTATTAACGGCGTTAACGGAAACCTATTTTAACGGCGTCAATTTTTTTTTATCGCGAGATTAACGTTCATTTTGGTGTAACAAACTTTGTAGTTTTTTCACATGCTGTTGCAACAACTAGTAACGTTAGAACAACTACAACACCACACCGATCTAGCCAGACCGGAAACTAAACAAAACGCACTGACGAATGGAATGGAACAGAACGTTGTATGTGCTGCATACACGCCCCCTTTTAGGGGGAAGATGACTGATATAATGAAAATCTATGCTGCATCAAAGTGGAGAGCAATAGTAAATTTACTAAATCTTGAAACAAACATGAATAAAAGGCACAAAATAAGGTTGGTGTAAGAGTTATCTGTGTGTTTATGGGATTAATGTGACCATGTTCCTATGTTTTGCTCTCTCCAGTTTACTAACAGGAGTGTCACGAATGTATGGATAGGCACAGTCAAACTGCCCGTGGCTGACTAATTAAGTTCAGAAAGCTTAACTTTACATGTCATAACATCAACTATAAGTCACACATTCATTCTATCACTTGTAATATGAACGTAGCCTATTTCCTACAACTAGGTGAGATAATTGGCTATGTTATACTGAAGTTCCACAGTTAGCTAGCTAGCAAGCTAACCGTTTTGCATGGGATATTATGGTAAGTGTACATGCTAAATTTGTATAATACATCGGGGAATTGCAAACGAATAAGGTTGGTAATGTACATCATTTCGACATGAGTAGGCCTATGTTACATAAACACAATTCTTCATAACTGCCGTATTAGTAAAATGATTGAATGTCCTGTGAATTAATAACTAGAAATAACGTCAACGTGTGATTACTAGCTGTCTTTCAATTACATTACATTACATTACATTTAGCAGACACTTCTTGACCAAAGTGACTTACATATGTCAGCTATATTACAAGGGATCACATTGTCCCCGGAGCAACTTGGGGTTAAGTGCCTTGCTCAAGGGCACAACGGTGGAAGCCGGGAATTGAACCGACAACTTTCAGGCTACTGCACGCTAGCCCAGCTCCTCAACCACTACACTACTACCGCCCCTTTCAATGATATAATGTTAACATGTTTTCCGCTAAAATGGGGCGTGATGCAGATCAAATGTATCTTTATGATGATGCGCCGTTAGTAGGCTACGTAAAGGCATGCTGCACACACTTGGTTGGGCTAACGAGCCGGCCAAAGAGTAGTAGCCTAGGCTGACGCATTAGTTGTGTGCCGCCAAAGATTTTTTCACCGTCACTTGTTCTGATATCAACATTCCTCTTTGGCTGCTACTATTTACGATGCACTCTGCTTTCGACATTCATTTACATTAGATTCCATTCTTTTCAATACTGCACACCAGCATCGCACTTTGCAGCCGTGTAAATCACGATTCAGTTATATTTTTGGTCGCTGCTCCATAAAATCCATTGTTCATCCAGTTCATCCATTGTTTGCCTGTTAAAAACTTCGGCGTTGATGTGTGTGGCAAGTGACAGTGCACCATAGACTGTAGGCCTATAAAATGGCAATGCACTCATGTTGAAAAGTTCCTTATTTATTAACTCAAATAATATACTCATTCCTATATTATTAACTCAAAGATAATGAATACAGTATGTGTTGGGGTCAAATTTAACCCTTTTTTTTTTTTAGTTTGTGCACCCTCTGCAGGTTTGGAGTGCCTTCCTCCCTTGAGGATACTCCGTCCCAAAAACACAAGTACCTGGGCAGAGCCAGGCCAGCTGTGGCCGATTGGGCAGAGCCAGGCCAGGTGTGGCTGATTGGGCAGAGCCAGGTGTGGCTGATTAGGCAGAGCCAGGCCAGCTGTGGCTGATTGGAGGCAACAGCTTTTTTACGTCCTTCTCCTGCCTTCATGAGCTTGAGCTGCTTGTTTTATTTTGATTTACCAGTAATGTTGTAAAATAAATACTCAACTCATTGAGTTCAAACGGCACATAACATTGTGGACAATCACTTCTTTTGGATGGCAAGGACGGTCAGTCAGAAATAACTACAGTCAGTCACATGGATGGACTTAAATTGGTAAAAGACCAGTACAGTATGTATCAAAGATAATGAATATAGCATGAATATAATATTTTCTGTTTGTTATGCCCTTTATTATGTGTGTAGGCCTACATTTTGTGCATGCACTTCTGCAGTAGCATTTATTTCAGTTTATATCAGCTATATTTCTGAAGAATATATTGTTTTGCCTCAGGTCTGCTGCACATCTTTTGAAATTTGATTTGAAATAATCAAATAGACCTATGTCTTAAAGTTCAGTTAATAAAGTAACTTGCTTTGCTTTCATTTGAATCCCAATCAAGATAAGCAATAATTGCTTTATTGTTAATATGGACTCCTGGAAAGTTCAGAAATGCAAAATAATAGAATTTTAATCATATGATAAAATATGCGGTTAATCGTGATTAAAATTTTTAATTGTTTGACAGCACTAAATAAAATACAAAATGACTACTGAGCTCTGCTGTGTGTCTCCATGCTCTGAGCCGTGACATAACTAGGTGTTAAGGTAACGTACAGGAACATGACAAGCTGCTGAGTTTCTTACAAACACAACTTTATTTCGCCGGAATTTCACAGTGTGACAGAGAAATGTGTGTGTGTGTGTGTGTGTTCTGATTTGAATGTTTGCACTGCTTATGTGTGAT
>NC_055958.1:42258072-42263072 GCF_018492685.1 Alosa sapidissima | reverse complement strand
CGATTCATGACACGTTTCTTCTTATTTTTTTAATGCGTTCTGCGGAAAAGGGAGATTGGCGTTGGTCACAGTTTGGAATGAAAGGGAGAAAACAGGACAAAGTAACAGTTTTTTTTTTTGTTTTTTTTTTGACGACGTAGTTAAGGCGGCAGGCTTGTTTTGCCAAGGCGGCCGCCTTGACTGCAAAGTGCTGCGGGAAACCCTGCTGTTGTTTAACGTCAGCATCTTTAAACATGCCATGTTGTTGTTTAATGTACACATCTGTAAACATGCCATGCTGTTATTTAATGTACACATCTGTAAACATGCCATGCTGTTATTTAATGTACACATCTGTAAACATGCCATGCTGTTGTGTGTGTGTGTTTAACGTCAGCATCTGTAAACATGCTGTTGATCTGTAACGGTAGCGAGCTGGTATGTAGCTGTGCAGTATGCAGGCTACCTCATGATGCTCTTTCATGATTGACCATGTCAGTGCGTGTGTGTGTGTGTGTGCTCACAGATAGAGGTGATTGACACGTGGATATGTGTGTGTGTGTGTGTGTGTGTGTGTGTGTGTGTGTGTGTGCTCACAGATAGAGGTGATTGACACGTGGGTATGTGTATGTGTGTGTGTGTGTGTGTGTGTGTGTGTGTGTGTCTGTGCTCACAGATAGAGGTGATTGACATGTGGGTATGTGTGTGTGTGTGTGTGTCCTCACAGATAGAGGTGATTGACACGTGGGTATGTGTGTATGTATGTGTGTGTGTGTGTGTGAGTGTGTGTGTGTGTGTGTGTGTGTGTGTGTGTGCTCACAGATAGAGGTGATTGACACGTGGGTATGTGTGTATGTATGTGTGTGTGTGTGTGTGTGAGTGTGTGTGAGTGTGTGTGTGTGTGTGTGTGTGTGTGTGTGCTCACAGATAGAGGTGATTGACACGTGGGTTGACTCCAAGGGAATTCATCCAGTTCCTGAAGGTGCGCTCCTCTCTCGTCTCACCTAACAAGGATAACACTCATTATACCACTACAACACACACACACACACACACACACACACACACACACACACACACACATTACAACACTACAACATGCACACTTCCATTACAACACCACAATACATACACACAATACTGCATCACACACACTATAGCAATACAGTACACACACACACACACACACACACACTACAGTAGGTGGTATTTAAGATGGTGTAGGTGAGTCTGGGTGCTGTAGGTGAGAATTTGGGTGGTGTAGGTGAGTCTGGGTGGTGTAGGTGAGTCTGGGTGGTGTAGGTGAGTTTGGGTGGTAGGTGAGTTTAGGTGGTGTAGGTGCAGGTGAGTTTGGGTGGTGTAGGTGAGTTTGGGTGGTGTAGGTGAGTCTGGGTGGTGTAGGTGCAGGTGCAGGTGAGTTTGGGTGGTGCAGGTGAGTTTGGGTGGTGTAGGTGAGTTTGGGTGGTGTAGGTGCAGGTGAGCTTGTCAGGTTGGCGTTTCCTCTGACCCTCGATGGAGCTCCAGTAGGAGTGAGTTTGGGTGGTGCAGGTGTAGGTGTGAGTTTGGGTGGTGCAGGTGTAGGTGAGTTTTGGTGGTGTAGGTGAGTTTGGGTGGTGTAGGTGTAGGTGAGAGTTTGGGTGGTGTAGGTGTAGGTGAGAGTTTGGGTGGTGTAGGTGTAGGTGTGAGCTTAGGTGGTGTAGGTGTAGGTGAGTCTGGGTGGTGTAGGTCAGCCTGGGTGGTATAGGTGTAGGTGAGAGCTTGGGTGGTGTAGTTGTATGTGAATTTGGATGGTGTAGCTGAGAGTTTGGGTTGTGTAGATGTAGGTGAGTTTGGATGGTGTAGGTGAGAGTTTGGTGTAGGTGAATCTGGGTGATGTAGGTAAGTTTGGGTGGTGCAGGTGAGTCTGGGTAGTGTAGGTGAATCTGGGTGATGTAGGTGAGTTTGGGTGGTGTAGGTGAGTCTGGATGATGTAGGTAAGTTTGGGTGGTGTAGGTGCAGGTGAGTTTGGGTGGTGTAGGTGAGTTTGGGTGGTGTAGGTGCAGGTGCAGGTGAGTTTGGGTGGTGCAGGTGAGTTTGGGTGGTGTAGGTGAGTTTGGGTGGTGTAGGTGCAGGTGAGTTTGGGTGGTGTAGGTGAGTTTGGGTGGTGTAGGTGCAGGTGCAGGTGAGTTTGGGTGGTGTAGGTGAGTTTGGGTGGTGTAGGTGCAGGTGAGTTTGGGTGGTGTAGGTGAGTTTGGGTGGTGTAGGTGCAGGTGAGAGTCTGGGTGGTGCAGGTGTAGGTGTAGGTGAGAGTCTGGGTGGTGCAGGTGCAGGTGAGTTTGGGTGGTGTAGGTGCAGGTGAGCTTGTCGGGTTGGTGTTTCCTCTGACCCTTGATGGAGCTCCAGTAGGTGTGAGTTTGGGTGGTGCAGGTGTAGGTGTGAGTTTGGGTGGTGCAGGTGTAGGTGAGAGTTTGGGTGGTGCAGGTGTAGGTGTGAGCTTGTTGGGCTGGCGTGTCCTCTGACCCTCGATGGAGCTCCAGTCGATGTCCTGGTTGTCGGGCTTCTTGAGCGCCGGGTACTTGTTGAACAGGTTGGCCACGTACGCCAGGTTCAGCTTGGGGTTGCCGCGCACCACGTCCGTCGCCGTGACGAACTGCCTGCAGCCGAGGCGATCAGCCTGCACCAGCATACACTCCGCTCTGCTCAGATCCTCTTTCTCCTGCAGGGGGAGCCAGAGAGACGCAGGGGTGAGAGGCACGCTGTGTGTGTGTGTGTGTGTGTGTGTGTGTATGTATGTGTATGTATGTGTGTGTGTGTGTCTGTGTGTATGTGTGAGAGAGAGAGAGAGATTGTGTGAGAGAGAGAGAGAAAGTGAGTGTGTGTGTGTGAAAAAGAGAGATAGAGAGAGATAGAAAGAGAAAGAAAGAGAGAGAAAGACAGACAGAGAGAAAAAGAGTGTGTATGTGTGTGAAAGAGAGAGAGAGAGATAACGTGTGTGTGTGTGCATGTGTGTGTGTGTGACTCACCCGTAGGCCAATCATGTCGATGGCGATCGGAGGGATTCCGTCCTCATCACCTTTGGGGGCCACCTGGTTCAGGATGTTGTAGTACGCCTTGGAGTCCTGCAACACACACCACAATGAGTGTGTGTGTCTGTGTGTGTGTGTGTGTGTGTGTGTGTGTGTGTCTGTCTGTGTGTGTGTGGTTCAGGATGTTGTAGTACGCCTTGGAGTCCTGCAACACACACCACAATGAGTGTGTGTGTGTGTGTGTGTGTGTGTGTGTGTGTGTGTGTGTGTCTGTCTGTGTGTGTGTGGTTCAGGATGTTGTAGTACGCCTTGGAGTCCTGCAACACACACCACAATGAGTGTGTGTGTCTGTGTGTGTGTGTGTGTGTGTGTGGTTCAGGATGTTGTAGTACACCTTGGAGTCCTGCAACACACACCACAATGAGTGTGTGTGTCTGTGTGTGTGTGTGTGTGTGTGTGTGTGTGTGTGGTTCAGGATGTTGTAGTACACCTTGGAGTCCTGCAACACACACCACAATGAGTGTGTGTGTCTGTGTGTGTGTGTGTGTGTGTGTTTGTGTGTGTGTGTGTTTCAGGATGTTGTAGTACGCCTTGGAGTCCTGCAACACACACCACAATGAGTGTGTGTGTCTGTGTGTGTGTGTGTGTGTGTGTGTGTGTAACGGTAAACCACAATAACATTTCCGAACAATAACAATTACTGTTTTGATACTGATCATCGTAACTAACTTTGTTACTGATCATGTTAACTAACTTTGTTGCTGATCATGTTAACTAACTTTGTTGCTGATCATCTTGAAGGGACACCAGGCAAGCCTGATGCTTTTTCTCTACGAAACTCCCCCTGGCTCGGTCTGAAGCTCTTTTCCTTTTCTTTGCATCTTCCGTCAAGGGTTTTCACTGCTTCTTCGGCGGCTCTGCCATTATACACACGTTTGCAACAATCGCGTTTCGTTAGCCTCCCTCTGTGCTGTGGATGCAGGATGTAAACTGATCCTGCTTCGGTCGCCGGGTACGATACACTGAACTTGCAAGTGGGATATTCTTCCTAAAGGCAGTAGGGCGGGCGAGAGAGTCTTCATTCGCCCTGTAATGTCATTTAACCATATACCGACTTACGAAGATGAGTAAATACACACGAAAACGTAGCCTGGTGTCCCTTTAATTACCGCGGTGGATTACCATGGTGTGAAAAACGTGTGATGAATTCTTTCCAGCAGCAAAGTAGGCGCACAGGCGCAGCATGCAATGTGGGCATTTGTTACGTGTCTGAAATCAGGTGTCACTGCTACACATATTTCAGGATAAACCAGCTCGATTTGTGGATAAGCGGTGCATTTTTCGCAGGCCTATACTCTTACAGGAATGGTTCTCTGTTGAAGCTACCAAATGTATGGGATGAGTGCATAACACTTATGAGCGTTTTATCTTTTTTTACCACTCGTCTGATATGAATGCATGCAGCTGCCTACTGCATCTTGGAAGTTTGTTGTGACAAACACATGTGGCATCTAGGCTTGCCGCTAACGACAACTTGTGACGGTCATTCATTCACGATATTGTAAAAGTATTGAAATTGTTGGAAGTTTACATAGGCTAGTTCAGAGGTGGGCGAACTACGGCCCGCCACGCACCTTAATCCGGCCCGCCCAGTTATCATGCTGTTGGCTATTTTCTTCCTACGTTTGACTTTTGTTAAAATAATTCCTGAACGATTTTGTTCAGAGCCGAACATGCAACTGTATTTGACAGAGGACAGATACAATATTAGTGACAAAATGTGACAAAAATGTAGTTTTCAATGTGGTACAATCTCTTTGCAAATTGTTTGTAAACGTTTAATTAAAAAGCATTTAAATCATCCCGGCTCGGCAAAGGAGTTGGAGCTCTATTTAGTAACTAACAACAATTCAGCTGAGCTCCTAGTATTAAAGTATTGTTCAGAAAAGAAGTTTGGTAGACAAGTGTGTGCTAGACTGCTCCTATAGCCACCAATCCCCACCAATCCCTTTGGGA
>NC_055958.1:42250572-42253072 GCF_018492685.1 Alosa sapidissima | reverse complement strand
GCTCATGACCAAATCAAGCCAATATAATAGCCAGTAGCCACAATGAGCCCATGCAGCCACCCTGTTTCGACAATCAAAGGTGACGCACAGAACGGCCAGCCTGAGCGGACAATTACGTCCCCAACTCATCTAAAATGTGGTGTCTTGAAATACTTTGGGTTCTACACCATAGATGGTAAAGTGACCGGTAAATAGAATGTTCTGTGGATGATCTGTGGATTGTGGCTTTACATCGGTCAAAGTTGACTCCATTTCATGGTGTTTCACGTAACTCGATAGCCAGGCAAGCTGAGGACAGGCGTTCTGCTCCATCGTCGTTATGGTAACCAAACAAGTCTTCTTCTGTCTAGGTTTGTTTCTAGGTTTAAATGTTGTTCTTCTATGTGGTCCACCTACTGGAGGGGAGTGTTTACAGCAGTTCCGTTTCATACATGTGCAGTCTACGCGTCACTTTGACGCGCGGTCTTAAATTTCGGTCGACTCAAAGACGCTACGCATGCCGTGAAAATGACGCAATTCTCGTCACGCGCTCACCAGTGGGAGCGTACCATAGGCTTGAGAGTGTGTGTGTGTGTGTAAGTGTGTGTGTTTGTGTGTGTGTGTAAGAGTGTGTGTGTGTAAGGTTGTGTGTGTGTACCAGAGCACGATGCCATCTCCCATGGCGGTGAACAGGTCATTGGTGGAGGGGTCCATGGGAAGCACATGCTGGCAGTCCGGGTCCTTCTCCAGAGCCTTATTAATCCAGTTAACAAAGGCCACCTTCTCCTCCTCTACACACACACACACACACACACACGCACACACACCACACACACACACACACACCACACACATATACACACACACACACATACACACACATACACACACACACACACCCACACACACACACATATACACACACACACACACACACTCATTAGTTCATCTTATTTTTACACAGGTATCAAGGCTTGGGATAGTGTGCCTACGAGGGATTTTTAAAAGACAGGTCAAGCAGTGTTTATGGACTAAGGAAAATATACGTTGATAAATTGGATAGATTATACATGCATTTTTGTTTTCTTTTAATTGGTTTCATGTGACGTTTTTGTTTTTTTGTTTGTTTGTCTTTTTCCCTCCAAATACAGTTTTCTGTGTCTTGTCTATTTGTTTTCCTGTCTGTAACTTCTATGTGTAACACCTACTGTAGGACCATGCTGGAAATAAGTATGTTACTTTAGCAGAAATCAATCAATCAATCAATCAATTAGCGTTGTGATTGTGTGTGGGTCCTATAAGCACAACTTCTGAAAGGGCTGACTTCCTGTTCCCCTTTACCTGTGAATTGTTACTGTGTTACGGTTCCCCTTTACCTGTCAGGTGTGCCGAATGGACAGTCACTTATGTTACTGTAACCAAAATGCAATTTTCCCTTCATCCACTAGGTGTCACTGTGTATGTATACAGGTGTTCCTGAGGTATGCAGGTAGGAGCATAGATATATATACATAGATGCCACATTGTCCGTTGAGATCTACTAGAAGGAATATGTCAACGTGGCCGCCATATTGGTAGGGTCAACACGGCCGCCATATTGGTAGGGTCAAGGCAGCCGCCATATTTTTGGTAGCCGCAAATGAGTGGAGACTAATGATGAGCTGAAGGAGTGTTGGGCTATGAAGTCCTCAAACTCATACATATTTCAATCGATGGGCATAAATTATAGTTTGTAGTTAAAGGTAGCTAAACTACATGAAGAAAACAAAAAAAGAACACTATTTATTTGTATATACATCTATTGGTAGGAGACTGTTGAGGTGTTCGGAAGAGCAAAAGAGCAAAAGACTTCTGTCTCATTTTGACCCTGTGGCACTGTGACCCTGTATCTATGTGTGTGTCTGTGTATATGTGTGTGTGTGTGTGTGTGTGTGTGTACCTGCATATGAGTGCTGTGTCCCAGACTGTTCGGAGGTTCCAGCCACTGCATGGATTCCCTCTTTCTTGTTGATGGCCTTCCGGAATGTCTTGGCCACTTCGGAACTCTTCAGACCGTGAACCACCTGTGTGTGTGTGTGTATGTGTGTGTGTGTGTGTGTGTGTGTGTGTGTATGTGTGTGTATGTGTGTGTGTGTGTATGTGTGTGTATGTGTGTGTGTGTGTGTGTGTGTGTGTGTGTGTGTGTGACATGCAGACAGTGGAGTACATTAGTTAGTTGTCCCAGTTAAAGGTGCGATTTGTAGGATTGTTACCGAACGTTCTGTTGGGCAAAATCAAAACACTAGTGAACATTCTCAAGACTACCAGACGCGAGCCTCTTCTGGGTTGCCAGATGTAATGAAGACTTAGCTAACGTTAGTTGACCTGCAGCTGCTTTAATGTTTCTCCAACCATGACCCAGCTACACATTACGGAAACAGTGAAAACAAAAAATACCTCTCTAACCAACGTAACATATGTAGCTGAAGTTAGCGATGCAGATGAAGTTTAGCATAGGCTAGCCTACCTGTTGTGGAGAAAT
>NC_055958.1:42238072-42245572 GCF_018492685.1 Alosa sapidissima | reverse complement strand
CATCCCCACTGAAGATTAGTTCACCTCACAGCCCCATGACAACCAGAATCGAGGTTAGGGCCCCTTACGTCCACCAGACACCTGATTCGGACGCCATAAATCCTGCAGGCCTACACAAACAGGGAAGATGGGCAGTACTTACTGTATGATATATATACTTAACAGTTTGTCCATGACTGTTTAAGATTCAAGATTCATGGCAGGTGAAAGACTGCTGTCTCAGATTGGACTCTCATTAGGTTCTAGCCAGCGTGGCGTAGCCAGACCGAATTTCCTGACCTCAAATTTTGTGGGTGGGATCATTTCAGGCTGACTTCCAAGCGAGGTGTAGATTAAAAACTAATTTATAATCCAGGTGACATTAGTTTGCCTATTAAAGCGTCTGCTAGGGCAGCAAGGCATAAACATCTGCATATGATTTTTTTTTAAGGCTAGGCTTATGAACAGTTAAAAATAGCCTAAGGATGTAAAAAAAAAAAAAATATTGGCAATGTCCTGTGTAGCCTAAACAATTGTGTAGCCAGTCACTATGTTGCTGCATGTGCAGCTTCATAAACAGAATTGACTAAATCTAGGCTTAGGGAGAACTGGCACAACTAGCCCTAGGCCAGCTTATCCTAGCCTACCGTTAATGGCTGATGCCGCGGCTCGTGAAAAGACAGAAGAGACTCTTCTCTTGGACACACCTTGCCAGACATTAGGCTAGCTAGCACGCACTTGACTGGGTGACACGAGCATTGACAGCCACGAGGCGCGCGCCCTTGAGCGCGGTTGCCAGGGGCCGTTGCTAAGATACAGATGAGGTAGCAGGAAGTGCTCGACCAAACTTATTTTTGGCTCTACGTGCTGTCGCCACTGTCTATGGCTGTCGCTGACTTAAGTTCTGTCTTAGTCTGCTCCGAGGTTCAAAATAGTTTTATGTGAATTACGTATTGGTATAGCCTATGGTATTCTGGTCAGACGGCAAGTGTGTTTAGTTGGTCGAATATGCGGACGCAGACAGTTATGTCGGACAGAAATAGGAACTGCATTTTAGCCCACCTCACACTATCGTTACATATCGGCACATAAGAATATCTGCATTCACATTGCCGGCTGTGTTTATTTTTCACTCCCACAATTTGTTTCAGTAAATAGCCTATTATTTATGAAGGATTCTTTTTGGAAAATTAAGGCATGTCATCCCAACACATTATTTTGCTGCGGCGGCCGCTACCTCCAAAAAAGCTGCCTCCCATTAAACCTCCACTGTCTCAATCTATCTCTGGTGAGTATCTAAAGTTCTTTATTTCACTTTGCGAATTAACTCCTATATGGTTATTGTATGGTACTCCTGTCTTCCTTTTAATCAATGTGAATTAACAGTCTACCCTTTACCAGACTACCCCATACCTGATGAAGCTTTAGGTTAGCTACTCGGCTTGTCTCTATGCGTGTTTGAGATACAGTATGCTGTGTGTGTGTGTGTGTGTGTGATTGTGTGTAAATGTCTGTGTGTGAGGTTGTATGTCTGAGCAAATGTGTGTTTGTGTGTGTTAGGCTCTACTTCAGGACAGGAGTCAGATTATCCTGAGAGGAGTTGTCCCAGTTCCTCTGCTGTTGCATCATGGGAAGGCAGCGCTGATCCCCAGCCTTCTGCCATTCCGCAGCCCACCCCTGTCACACCGTCAGACCCACCGCCCTCCCCCTCGCCCCCCACCCCCCCCGCCCCCCCCAGGATATTCCCCCATTTCCACTGCCGCCCCGCGCGGATTCTACCCACAATCCCCCTGCTGTCTCTGCTCCCGGAGCACGCACGCTACGCGCCACTGCCCCCGCCCTTCCTGCTCAACGACTTCCTGCTGCAGCTGGGACGTGGCCAATCACACGGGGGCTCCAGGAGGAGGCGGGTCTCTGTCTACCACTACAGGAAGCTGGTGGAGCACTTCCTGTTTGACCTGCACAGCAGCAGACAGACAGAGGTGGCCAATCAGATTCTCTCCTCCGAACAGATTCCGCCCACCAAGCGCAGAGTGCCTCAGAGACAAATGCTGTGCGGTACAAAAGCACGCCTACACACACACACCTACACACACACACACACCTACACACACACACACACACACACACACCTACACACACACACACAACTACACACACCCACACACACACATAACTACACACACACACACCTACACACACACACACACAACTACACACACACAAACACACACAACCACACGCACACACACCTACACACACACACACACACACACACACACCTACACACACACACACACCAAGCACAGAGTGCCTCAGAGACAAATGCTGTGTGGCACAAAAGCACGCCTACACACACACACCTACACACACACACACAACTACACACACACACACCTACACACACACACACCTACACACACACACCTACACACACACACACACAACTACACACACACACACAACTACACACACACACACCTACACACACACACAACTACACACACACACACCTACACACACACACAACTACACACACACACAACTACACACACCTACACACACACACACAACTACACACACACACACCTACACACACACACACACACCTACACACACACACACACAACTACACACACATACAACTACACACACACACCTACACACACACAACTACACACACACACCTACACACACACACACATCTACACACACACACACACACCTACACACACACCTACACACACACCTACACACACACACACACACAAACTACACACACACACACCTACACACACACACACCTACACACACACACAACTACACACCAACACACCTACACAACGCCAAGCGCAGAGTGCCTCAGAGACAAATGCTGTGCGGTACAAAAGCACGCCTACACACACACACCTACACACACACACACACACACCTACACACACACACACACACACACACACAACTACACACACACACACACACCTACACACACACACACACACACACACACACACCTACACACACACACACACACACAACTACACACACACACACACACACACACCTACACACACACAAAACTACACACACACACACAAAACTACACACACACACACACACACCTACACACACACACACACAACTATACACACAAAACTACACACACACACACACCTACACACACACACACAACTACACACACACACAACCACACACACACACACACCAAGCACAGAGTGCCTCAGAGACAAATGCTGTGTGGCACAAAAGCACGCCTACACACACACACCTACACACACACACACACCTACACACACACACACACAACTACACACACACCTACACACACACACACCTACACACACACTCACACACACACCTACACACACACTCACACACACACTCACACACACACCTACCTACACACACACACACACCTACACCAGGGTTCTTGCAGGTTTCTGTAAGTCAAATTTAAGACCTTTTTAAGACATTTTAAGACCATAAAGATTGAAATTTAAGACCTACACGACGCATTACCAAAAAATATTAAAATCAAAGAAATTCTGAAAAAATCATTGAAAAGTCGAAAAAGCATTAATTTAATTTACAGATAAAGCAATCAAACTAGTAACCTTCCACACCCAACGTCTACAACCTAACTGATTTTTACATTGCTCACTTGTAGTATACTCAAGGAAAAATATCCTCACGTACCAAATGCCCTAAACCTTAGGCCCAAAATGAAAATAATCTAAAACAAACTAGCCCTCAAATAGAATAGATTTCATCAACGAAGTCAAAAATGAGACTGGAGTTGAAACTGGGTGTGAAAGTGTGTTTTGGTTGGACACTCTGCACTTGTGTGCGTGTGTGTGTGTGTGTGTGTGTTTGCATTAAAATGTGTGTGGGTGGGGTATGTGTATGAGCCTTGTCAAGGACGTCTTTAGGCTTACAGTATTTTGGGGGAGCTGAAACCACCCAAAGATGATCAAAAGCCCTCCTAAAAATATATAATAATAATAATAAAGCTTTATTTGTATAGCACCTTTCATACACAGAATGCAGCTCAAAGTGCTTTACATTTGAAGCATGTAACACAATAATAGTCAGTCATTATCAATCACTTTTCTTTGCTGTTTATGATATACTCAGCAACATATCAAAAATATAGAAAATGACGTCATAAGACTGGCAGCCTTAACCCTCTTACCCCCCACAAGCACGCCATATGGCAACTGTGGCAAGGAAAAACTCCCATATTCCAGGAAGAAACCTTGAGCAGAACCTGACTTAATAGGGGGAGCCCATCTGCTTTTGGCTGGCTGCGCCCTCCAATAGTAGCAGATGTAGAATAATCTGAAAATGTAGTCTACAGGATAAGATGAGTTAACTAAAAGCTTTCCTGTACAGGTATGTTTTCAGATCTTTTTTAAAAATATTTACTGAACTCGCCTGCTTGATGTACAGAGGCAGGGTGTTCCATAGTTTGGGGGCATAATGGATAAACGCAGCTTCTCCACTTTGTTTGTGGAGCACTTTGGGTACGATTAAAAGATTAGAATTGGATGATCTAAGTTTCCTTTGTGGTTGATAAGATATTAAAAGCTCAGAGATATATGAAGGTGCTATGCCATTCAGAGCTTTGTAAGTAATTAACATAACCTTAAAATCAATTCTATAGGAAATAGGGAGCCAGTGCAGTTCAGCCAACACAGGGGTGATGTGTTCTCTCTTCTTAGTCTTAGTTAAAAGTCTAGCCGCAGAGTTCTGTATGAGTGCCAATTTCTTTAGATGTTTTTTGGGAAGACCAGTGAAAAGTGCATTGCAGTAGTCTAACCTGCTAGTGATAAAGGCGTGAATTAGTTTTTCTGCATCTTGTTGAGTTAAAAAGGGCCGCACTTTGGCAATGTTTCTCAAGTGGAAATAGGCTGTCTGAGTAACTTTACTGATATGGGGCTTAAAACTTAACTCTGCATCTAAGATGACACCGAGGCTTGTTACTTTTGGTTTGACCTGGTGTGCCAAGTTCCCCAGATTACTAAGAATAATATCTCGCTTTAGTTTTGGTCCAACCAGAAGTACCTCTGTTTTGTCATCATTTAGTTTCAAAAAGTTTTTGCTCATCCACTGATTAATGGAGGTTAGGCATGCAGTGAGGGAGCAAAGGCCATCTGGGTTAGTTGGCTCCACAGAAAGATACAATTGGGTATCATCTGCGTAGCTGTGGAAGTTTACATTATGTTGACTTATGACGTTTCCCAATGGAAGCATATATAGAGAAAATAGCAGGGGACCAAGGCAGCTCCCCTGGGCCTATTAATATAGTATTAATATGCGTCCAAATTCACTTCCATTATTCTCTGTTGAATTGCTCATGAAGTACTTATCTCACACAAGTCGCACAGATGTCACTTGAAAGAGCGAAACCGGAGCTTTCGAATGATGTTAGCGGCTAGTGCTGATAAACAGTTTGTATTTTGCGGCTAGCTTATGTTTCTCTGCATGCTCTGGCTTGTGACTCCAGCGCCTTCACACCCAGAGTCCCTAACTGAATAGTTTTTTTGCAAAGTTTGCAGCGAGCCTCGCACCTGGAGCTGGGTACCACTTGTAACCAACAGCAGACATCACTGTGATCTAGCCAGTGTTGCCACAGTTACATTGAAAAAGTAATCTGATTACTCCTTTAAAACGTAACTTAATTACTTTTAAAATCAAGTAATCAGTAAAGTAACTGAGTTAGATTACAAGTTACTTTATTAGTTACTTTCAGCACTTTGACAACAGCCCCGCCGCCTCAACATAAAAATGACAACTGGTTTTGCCAATACTCACTTTATTGGAAATGCATTTTAACAGTAATGTCAATAGCAGACATCCCAACCTGAAAAAAAAATTCTGAACCTAATTTTAGGGAGGTAGCCCTTTAGCCTAATTAGATACTGAAATTCAGATGTTTTTGTCACCAGCACAGAGTATACAACGTACCTTAATGTTGTCATGTTTAGCGGACACAAACTCAAAATAATGATTGTAGCCTATAGCTAAAATGCGCATCTCTCTCCTCCCTCTATTGTTGTTTATGTTTGTGTTGCTGCGTGGCATTACTGTACACGTGAGTCATCATGCTGAAAACGTGAGTGTTAATCCCCGAGACAAGAAAAAAGCAAAGAATATATCTTTTACTAAGGTAAATGACAAAAATAGTAGGCCTAACGCACAGTGACTTGGATAAGTAACTTTAATCTGATTGCTAGAAATAGTAGCGCATTAGACTCGTTACCGAAAAAAATGGTCATAATAGAGTAATGCGTTACTGGCATCACTGGATCTAGCCATGTCTTGTTGAAAGTAGGCCTACACTTTCCCATTTTCCACATGTAGCCGAACTTTAACAAATTCTGAGGAGACGCAGATGTATTTTGCGGGCAGGTATTGCATTTATCATGGGATTTGTAGATTTATCACTGCGTAGGCTACGTACCAACACCAATATCCCCCAGAAAGAACTACAACAAACTGAACCAATGTTCTGAGCATTCTGCTGGTTTTGTTACAATGGTAGCAAAGACGCTAGAGCTCTGCTTTGCAAGCTACGACTCAATACGTTTTTGCTACTTTGTAATAACTTTCTGCGGCCAGCGTTTCTGGAAATGAACGATGGTAAAATATTTTTTAGACCTGACTAAATGAATTTCAAAATCCGGCCGTTTTAAGGCCTTAAATTTAAAGTTCTGAATTTTAGGCTTTTTAAGACTTTTTAAGACCCCGCGGGAACCCTGCTACACAAACACACACACACACAAAACTACACACACACACCTACACACACACACACAACTACACACCAACACACCTACACAACGCCAAGTGCAGAGTGCCTCAGAGACAAATGCTGTGCGGTACATCAACTTACAAAACTACACTACAAATATCCTACACACCCACACCACACAACACAACACCACAATGCACCCAGCACAGCATCACAACACAACACAACACAACACAACACAACACAACACAACACAACACACCACAATGCTCCCAGCACAGCAACACAACACAACACAACACAACAACACAACACAACACAACACAACACAACACAACAATGCTCCCAACACAACACAACACAACACAACACAACACAACACAACACAACACAACAATGCACCCAGCACAGCATCACAACACAACACAACAACACAACACAACACAACAATGCTCCCAACACAACACAACACAACACAACACAACACAACACAACAATGCACCCAGCACAGCATCACAACACAACACAACAACACAACACAACACAACACAACACAACACAACAACACAACACAACACAACACAACACACAACAACACAACACAACACCACAATGCACCCAGCACAGCAACACAACACAACACAACACACAACACAACAATGCACCCAGCACAACAACACAACACAACACCACAATGCACCCAGCACGGCAACACAACATAACACAACACAACACAACAATGCTCC
>NC_055958.1:42228072-42233072 GCF_018492685.1 Alosa sapidissima | reverse complement strand
AGCTCTAATATTGTTTGTACCACATGTATTGTACAATATTAACAATGATAAGCATGATATTAAGTTGGTATGAACAATTTTCATTCCTTTGGAAATAGAAGCATGTAATGCCATGATGCTAGCTAGACATTTTCTGTTTGCAATTAAAAGTGAATGATGAGCCTGAGCCAGTCACCTAGCTATCTGAATGGAATGTGTTTCAATCGGCATAATATGCGCTTCATGTAAACAAATTATTGAAGACTTCAAGACTCACCAGTTCCATTACACAAAGGCAAAGACAACTCTTCATATTTTTGTCCATTTTTCAAATCACAGTGAGTGCAGCCTACATACATGTTTATAACTGGTCAGTAGTGGAAATCGGATAAATCCGCAATCTCCTCTAACCTCGTCTTTGTTGCCTTCCTTTTATAAGTTTCTTATATTAAAAAGGAGATATCAATTATCATCAACAACGACAAGCCAGCTGGAGCCTGCCAATCGTTTTCTCTCCTTCTCGTGTGCGTTCACACGCGCTCTTAATTAAATGGAGTAGCATACGTTCAAGTTGGATCTTAATGGAGAGGAGCCGAAAAGTATCATCTTTATGTAACTGTTGCAGTTGGTGCATTTTGACATTGTAAACGTTATCTAACAAGAGTGAAAAGCAGTTTGCAGTAAAGCTACTATTTGGCTAAATGTTGGTTCCTCTTTATCTTCAGCTAACTCCACAGACAGTAAAATAAACTCTCTTGTTCGCTTGCGGTTTTAGGTTTTGCGGCTTCCGTTACGTGACATCAGCCCCCCACACAGGTAAACACTATTGAGTTAATATTTTGTAACGCATTATGTATTTCAAAATGAATCGCGGCGATTAACACGTTAATTTTGATGGCCCTAAAGACACCTGGACTCGGTCGAGACCAAAAGCCATATTTGGCAAGACCAGTGGCCGAGACCGAGACAAGACCAAGTCCAAATACTAGCGAGTCCGAGACAAGTCCGAGACCATAGAAAAACGGTCTCGAGACCGGACTCGAGTACTACAGCCCTGCTTGTAGGTGCTAACCACCTCCACATTGACCCCATCAATGTGGACTGGTAGCAGAGTGGGCTTAGACCTGCGGAAATCCACCACCATCTCCTTGGTCTTTGAAGTGTTGAGTTGAAGGTGGTTGAGTTTGCACCATTGCACAAAGTCCTCCACCAGGCTCCTGTACTCCTCCTCTTGCTCGTCCCTGATACACCCCACAATTGCAGTATCATCAGAAAACTTCTGCATGTGGCATGACTCGGTGTTGTAGCAGAAGTCAGATGTGTACAGGGTGAACAGGACTGGAGAGAGCACAGTTCCCTGTGGCGCTCCGGTGCTGCATACACACACGCACGCAAACAAGAGCAGTACTTGGAGCTGGTGCAGGGCAATCGAACCTGTTGTAAAAGTGGTTCAGCTGGTTCGCCCTGTCCAGGTCTCCCTCCACAGAGCTACTGCTCTTCTTAAGGCCAGTGATAGATTTCATACAGTCCCACACCTCCTTCATGTTATCTTGCAGCTTCTGTTCCATCTTCCTTCTGTAGTCCTCCTTAGCCTCTTTCAGCTTAATCTTGAGTTCCCCCTGTACTCGCCTCAGCTCTGCCATGTCCCCCTCCTTAAACGCCATCTTTTTCCTGTTGAGAAGGGTCTTGACATTACTGGTTATCCAAGGCTTGTTATTTAGATAGCAGCGTACAGTCCTGTGGGAACAACAATGTCCATACAGAAGTTCAGATAGTCAAGTCAAGTCAAGTCAAGTCAAGTCGGCTTTATTGTCAATTTCTTTACATGCACTGGTCATACAAAGAATTGAAATTTCGTTTCTTACTTTCCCATGCAGACATAGACATACTTTAGACATAGACATAGCCATAGCCATAGACAATAAAAAATAAAAATATATAGACATACCACATACAGACATTAAAGTGCGAGACTGAAATATAGAACATATATCAAAATATAGAAATATAGAACATATATAAAAAAATAGAGGTAGTTGTGTTGTATATTTACATAGTCCTAGCGTAACCTTCTGACAGAGTAGTAGTAGCAGCAGCATTGTGGCAGAGTGATAAATAACATTGATAACATTTACATGAAGTTTAAACTTGTGCTTGTGTGTACTGTATATTTACATTGATATGCAGTCATTTCAAGTATATCAGGCTTGAAATCAGTCTGCGCAGTCACAGCGCAGTTCCACAGGGCGGTCCTGGGGGGGTGTTGGGGGGTGGGGTGGGGGGTTAGGGTAGACAGGATCCTACAGTAGGTTCCTGGCTGGCTGGTGGGTGGGGGGGCTGTCAGTGATGGGAGAGTGGGTAGAGTGTTCAGCATCCTGATTGCTTGGTGGATGAAGCTACTTGCAAGTCTGGTGGTGCGGGAGCGGAGGCTCCTGTACCTCTTTCCAGAGTGCAGGAGGCTGAACAGTTCGTGTGCAGGGTGGGTGGGCTAGTCAGTAGTGCAATGTGTGACCTCCTCTAAGTCCTCTCTATTCAGTAGCACACTCCAGTCAGTGAACTCAAAGCAGTCTCTCAAAGCCTCATCCGCTTCCGGTGTCCACTTCCTGAAGGTGCGCGTGGCAACTGGTAGCCTCTGACCTTTTGGCTTGTACATTGGCTGCAAATGAATGAGGTTATGGTCCGACTTCCCCAGTGGCACTGTAAGCATCCCTCACGTTTGCATACATGAGATCTATTGTCCTGTTTTTCCTAGTTGGGCAGTCAACAAACTGGTAAAAGTTTGTGAGGGTGGAATCCAGTGTAATGTGGTTGAAGTCACCAGAAAGGCAAAGAAGGCATCACTGCTGAGTTTGGAGCCTAGCGACTGTAGAGTGAGTGACGTCACACGCTGTGTCCGGGAGGGCTTGAGGTGGAACGTAGACACAAACAGCAATGGCGTGCGAGAACTCCCTCGGCATGTAGTATGGTCGTAGACTGACCGCTAGTAACTCCACATCCTTACAGCATACAGTCTCCTTCACTGTAACATGTCCAGGATTGCACCATCTGTTGTTTATGTAAAGCACCAGTCCGCCTCCCTTCTTTTTGCCAGAAAGTTTACAGTCTCTGTCCAAACGAGCTACACTGAAGCCAGGCAGCTCAACGTTAGCTGGGGGGATATGGCTTGTTAGCCACGTCTCCGTAAAGCATAACAAACTACAATCCCTGTACAACTTCTGATTTCTTACCAGGGCAGCCAGTTCGTCAGTCTTGTTGGCCAGTGAGTTCACGTTTCCCATCACAATCGATGGAACTGAGGGCTTGTGTGTCCACTTCTTCTCCCGACGCCTCGTCTTCACTTTGACTCCCGCTCTGCACCCCCGAAAGCACCACAGCTCCTCCGGGATGTTTACGTGAACCCTACCAGCATTCCGTCCTATTGCAAGCAGCTGATTCCTTGTGTACACAAGTTTGCTGCCGCTGGAGCATTGTAATAGATCCATATCCATAGGATAGAATGAAAACACTCCTCAAAGTGCGTAATCCAAAAAAGTTGCAAATTAAAAAAAGTAAAAAGTAAACAAAAGACGGTAGAAAAACACAAAGACACGGAGCTACCTGGACAGGTGTATAGATATAGATATAGATATAGATATATATATATACTCTAATTATCCCACAGGAAGGTGTATAGATATAGATATAGATATAGATAAACTCAAAGACACAGAGCTACCTGGACATGCTGCCTCTCTCGTCGGCGCCGGAACCGGAACTTGTGTTTGTAATTGCATGTTTTACTGATTTTGTGTGTGTGTGTGTGTGTAGGCCCACTTCATCACCCAGCTTCCTGATCTGTCTGTACTGGCTGACACTCTGGTTTATCTTAACCTGTCCTTCAACAACCTCTCTGAGTTTCCCTTGGAGGTAAGACACACACACACACACACACACACACACACACACATACACACACACACACTCACACAATGTGCTGTTACTTGGATCCCCTGTAGGGGGAGCCAGAGCCCTTCTTTTCATCTCACTTCATCTCACTGAAATAAATGTACTTACCCCATGGACATGTAAATTCACTAGGTTTATTATGTCTTAAAGGCGCTCTAAGCGATGGTGGGTAATGTCACTTCTGTTGACGTTCAAACAGAACAGAGAGCTAGCCTGCTACTCCCTCCCGTGCAACTGAAACTCTAAACGTGCATCTCATCGGTGATTGGCTGGAACAGTTATGTTTTGTTTTTTTGTTGCCATTTTGGAGCCTGGGCTGTCCACAGAGAGCGTGTTTATTAAACAACATGTCTAGCGTCAGCATGCAGCTACGCCTCATCTGTAGGCTACACTCTAGAACACTTTTGAAATAAGGCGTCACTGGTGCTAAGCTGCTAAAACATCCACAGCATGATGTGTGTGTGTGTGTGTGTGTGTGTGTGTGTGTAGTATCCACAGCACAGACTGATGTGTGTGTAGCATGTGAGCGCTGGGTTTTCTAGTTGTTGATCTAATGGCTTAGTCAGGACTGTTGCCTGGTTTGGTGTCTGATCTGAAAACAGTGCTGTTTTGTTTTGTAAGAGGAGTCAGAGCTTTTGAATGTATGAATGTTTAAAGGTGATTTCTGTTGTGTTTTTAGAGAAGGGTGGAAGGTTTCAACAGATTAACGATTGTGAAAAGCGCTAATCTCTCCGTCCTTCTGTTGTCCTTGTCCTCTGCTTCTCTCCCTCTCTTTCTCTCCCACTTCATCCTTCATCCCCCTCTCTCTCTCTCTCTCTCTCTCTCTCTCTCTCTCTCTCTCTCTCTCTCTCCCTCCCTCCCTCTCTCTCTCTCTCTCTCCCTCTAACCCTCTTTCTCTCCCACTTTATCCCTCTCTCTCTCTCTCCCTCCCTCCCTTTCCTTTACCTTTCTCTCTCTCTCTCTCTCCCTCCCTCTCTCTCTCTCTCCCTCCCTCCCTCCCTTTCCTTTACCTTTCTCTTTCTCTCTCTCTCCCTCCCACTATATCTCTCCCTCTCACTCCCCTTCTCTCTTCCTCT
>NC_055958.1:42215572-42223072 GCF_018492685.1 Alosa sapidissima | reverse complement strand
GCATAGAAAAACATTAGCTTGGATTCATCTGCAGAATTTCCCTACATTCAGCAATGTAAGTTACGAGCCCATTTTCTACAAGTCATGTCTTCCTAACAGTCCGACATTGACATTGTATTTTCCAACTAAATAAATAAAGAGAAATAATTTTGTTTGTGATCTGTCACCAGCTCACTTGATCTCTAGTTTCTAGACCCAGAGACAGTTGACAACCTAACCTAACATAGTTATGCTAGGAATAATAGTCTAATCAGTGGCGTAACTATAGTAGGTGCAGCAAGTGCAGTCGCACCAGGGCCCGTGACCTCCCGGGGCCCGTCGCTACCCCCGCCCTGCCTCCTTTTTTTTTTTAGAACTTTAGAATGTTAGAGCACGGAGAGTGAAGCGTTAACCTGGGTGTTCCCATGCTGCCTTGCGCACGATTTGATTCACGCTGCTAAGGCAGCCTGGAGACCATGGAGCAAATTTTCGCCTGAGATAGGGGACCAATCACAGAACAAGGGGGAAAGCAAGACAATGATGAGCTATGCACAGACGCATTTGATAGACATCCGTGGCACCCAATAAACGGATCTGGGCATTTTTTTCAAATACGCGAAAATTAACGTTTGGTTCCCAGACCACGTCTCATTGAGAAGTGGTGGCGCTAGCCAGGCTAGTGAAGCGTCACTTTGACGATCTATCGGAAGATGAGCGCTTAACCGATGCAGAGAGATACTTCAAAGTGCAGGTATTTAATGCAACTCTGGACATCATAATCAGTCAGCTCTCCCAAAGATTTGCAAGTATGCGGGAAATTTGTCGTGTTTGAGTCTTTACGTCCTATGACCCCTCAACTCGCAGGTGATGAACTGCTTGGCAAGACGTTTGTCAGACCATTATAGCAGGGACATTGCACCGACATTCCCAACACAACTCCTCTCATTCAGGTCTTGCTTTAAAGCAGAGATTTCCCAGAAGTCATCTATTTTTCAACTTGCCAAAATGCTGGTGGTAGATTATGACAGTGTAACATCCACATTCGGGGAAGTGTATACTCATGTTGTTTCTGACATTGCCTGTGACTGTGGCAACAGCTAAGCGATCTTTTTCCAAACTCAAACTTATTAAGACCTATACCTAAGGAGCAGCATGGGGCAGGAGAGGCTCCGTGGGTTAGCTATCCTGTCCATTGAAAATACGAGAGCCAGAGCATTAAATATTGGGAACATCGTTGACGATTTTGCACAACAAAAGGCTTGTGAGATGGCCTTCTTCTAATGGCCTAATTCACGCATATTGGGGATTGTATGCATATGAATGATTTTATTTGGTTTCTGGACGGTTAAATAAGTTAGGCTACATTAAGTTTTGTTTCTGCGCAGTGCGAGTTTATAAGCAAGCAATCTACGCTTGCAGTTTCAGCAGAGGGTTGAAGAGGCGCATTGAGTGTTCCCATAATTCCATGCGAGTTGATGTTAATGTAGTAATATTAGATTACCCTGGCCTGCAGGCTGTTAATAAAATATTTTTTTTATGTTTTCACATGTAATGGATATGTAGTCGTGTGTTTTTTATTTGAAATTGTAATCTGTAACTACTAAACTACTTCGGTGCCTCAGGCCTTTTGCATAAACAATTGAAGTCACCCTTAATGTGTATTGCATGTATCAGAGCTAATTCATCCTGGGCCAAAGTTTGTCGGTATGGGGCCCGTGTAGCGCTCTTGCACCTGGGCCCACCATTGGTTTGTTACGCCACTGAGTCTAATCACAAAGTTGCTGAACGTGTTATTCCAGTTTGCAACAATATAGTTTAACCAAAGTCCTTAGCTGCAGTAGCCTACTACCTAGCCGTTCCCATTCATTTTCCGTTTACTGTCCTAACGATAGCTAGCTAGCTCGGTCCGAAAGAGTTGCATTGGAATCGCACACAAGCAATGGCAATAAAATAGTACACATAATGTTGTTATTGCTTATTCAAGCGTAACTCTCGCCAAAATGCATCCTAGGGTGTTTTTGTGAATGGGAGTCGTAGGGGCACTAGCCTACTATTTTGATGCGTCAAAATCGCTATTTTAAAACACTAAGAAGGCTTGACACAATGTGAAACTTTGATCGAAGTATCATCAGTGTCTCTACACATGAACTTGAGCATTGAGAACATTGTTAGTGTACACATAGTTTACTAAAAAGAAAGGTTTTGGACAACTCACTCCTTGACTGGCATGATGGCAGCGAGCAGAAAACCCAAGTGAGTTGTTCAAAACCTTTCTTTTAGTGAACACTGTGATGAACAATGTTCTCAATGCTCGAGTTCATGTTTAGAGACACTGATGATACTTCGATCGAAGTTTCATGTTGTGTCGAGCCTTCTTAGTGTTTTATAAATAGCGATTTTGACGCGATCATGTATCAAAAAATAGTTCCCATTCAAAACTCCATTTGACCCAAAAACGACAACACGGACAAGCTTGAAAGTGGCGCTTCAAACATAATTATGCTTTTAAACAAAATTTTGACTCGTGTAGATTCACAAAACACCCTAGGGTGCATTTTGGCGAGAGTTACGCTTTCAGAGAGAAGTTTATGCTTCAACGTGCTAGGAATCCAGAACTAGTTTCAGTTTTGATGTGTGATGGCTCCCGTAGTTCTACACGAGGCAGCGCTTGAGAGGCTGGTTGCTATATAACTCCTAACCTCTAGATGGGAATTTCTTACACAGGGGGGCTTTAAATGTGCTCTAAGCAATGCCACATGTTTTTTAGGCTAAACATTTTTTTATGTCACTTACTCCAAACATTACCTTACCAACCGCTAGCTGTCTGTGTCCTGAATACACTGTTAAAAAACACAATCTCTGTGGACAGCCCAGGCTCCAAAAACGGCAACAAAGCCTATAAGCCCTGGGCAAACCTAGCCTATAAAAACATAACAAACTGTTCCAGCAAATCACAGACGAGATGCACGTTTAGGAGAGTTTCAATTGCACGGGAGCAGCACAGGAGGGAGGGGGAGGAAGTAGCGAGCTAGCTCTCTGTTCTGTTTGAAAGTCAACAGAAGTGACGTTGCCCAGCATCCCTTAGAGCAGGGGTCTCAAACTCAAATGAGCTGGGCACCACTTCTGCCAATGTCATCTGATTGGAGGGCCACGTCAGTGTTAAATTTCCTAAAATGCTAAAATACTGTATTTTCAAACACAAAACTACAAACAGAAAGTGCAAGTCTTAAACACCTGTGCTAGCATTTTTAGCTTATAAATAAAATAATGATAAAATAAATATTAATACAAATGATAAAAACAAACAAAAAAGCATAAAAAACAGGTAGGCCTATGTCTGTGTTTCACACCAAATAAAAATATTTTCCTCTCATAACTTTTTTAAACCTGGCAAACTAGGCATCAGGGTTAAGAAAGCAACACCATTGGATTTTTATATCAAAGGTCATGGCTTGAAAGTGGTCAGAGATAAAGTCCTACTGTAAATGTAAAAATCTTTGAGTATAAACAAAAGTTTATGAAGGGGGTAAATTTGCCCATCTAATTTGCTGGATGGCAAGCACCTCAAGTGATGCACCTCATCTGGATGAACATATTTGAGCAGGTTTACTTTCTTTTTCCCACATAACAAATTAACAGGAAAACACCTAAGATGTACCAACAATAGTAAACTATTACTAGCCTATAACCACAAGGCCTACAATAAAGTATCCTGGTCAAATCAGTAACTATCGCGGGTAATCTGAGTACCCAGAAGTTCGCATCATATTGCGGGTGACTTTGTAGTTTAGAGCCCTATTTCTACTAGCCCTGCTGTCTGTACCACGTCCATTACGGACACTATCATCACGATTACCACTGCAACCTCCAAGCTATGTTGGGCAGAGGATCGAAATAAGCATGGTATGCTAGTGGACACCGTCGTATAGGCTACACGCAACGCACCTCCATTCACAGACGCACCGTGACTATCACTCTCAATAGATCAGGGGTTCTCAAAGTTTTGATTGGTGAGGGCCAATTCAGGAACCCAACATTGACCTGAGGGCCACCAAAGGGGTGGGGGGAGAAAAATAAAAAAATAAAAAACTGGAAAAAAAAATCCCATTTGTAATCATTTTAATGACCAGTTTGCATCTCTACAGTTTATATTTATTGCATTAAACACATTTTAATTCATACTGTAACTGAGGCTAAACCTGGCAAAACTTGTAAAAATCTTAAGAAGAATTGCAATGCACACACAATCCCTGTGGTTCTCTACCCTCAACAGACACATTTGGGATATAACAGTTCAGGTTGCAGTCCATTTCAAATTAGTACAAATTTATTTAGAACAAATAGTCTCAGTGTGCCTTGCTTCTTATCAGCATAGGCCTTTTTCAGGGCCAATTCCAGCTACCAAAGCACCACAGGAAAACCTGACGGCCACGAAACACCACTAAACGGAGATCCATTCTTTTCAAAGCACACAGTACAGTTGTACACAGTACAGCTGTACAGTTTTAACAGTTTTACAGATGTTATCAGATGTCATCGCGGGCCGCCAGAAATGTTTTCGCGGGCCGCCATTGGCCCCCGGGCCGCACTTTGAGAACCTATGCAATAGACGATCGATAATCTCCAAAAGGATATTCTCCTTCAGAATCAGAAAAGGTGAATACCCAAGCCTACCCAAGACTTCATCACACGTGAACGTTTTGTGTCGGCCTATTTCTGCTTCAATTTGTACAACACTATGGCCTGCATCGCTTCCGCGCCCTTACAAATCCACGTCTTCTAGCCTACAAGTATTTCATGAACACTTTGTGCAGCGATTTTGGGTTTGAATCAAGCTCTGGATGTCTAGCACATAGTGGAGCAGAGTACAAATGAGATTTGTCACCATACTTGGATCTATCGTCTATTTTAATCAGTATTGTTGTTTGTCGCAATTAAAAATACCCTCAAGGGCCGGATTACATTATTATTTTAACATAGGTCGCGGGCCGGAATTGGGCCGGGAGTTTGAGACCCCAGGCTTAGAGTGTGTGTGTGTCTGTGTGTTTTGTTTGAACGTCAACAGAAGTGACGTTACCCAGCATGGCTTAGAGCTCCTTTAATGTAGTGTTACTTGTAAGTTACTTGTAAGTTACTTTGGACAAAAGCGTTAAGCGTAAAATCATAACCATAACCTTGTGTGTGGTGTGTGTGGGCGTGTGTGTGTGGTGCATGCGTGTGTGTGCGTACATGCATGTGTGTGTGTGCATGCGTGTGTGTGGTGCATGCATGTGTGTGTGCGTGTGTGTGTTTGTGTGTGTGTGTGTGTGTGCGTGCATGTGTGTGTTTGTGTGTGTGTGTGTGTAGGTCTCTGCGCTCTCTGAATGTGGAGGGGAACCAGCTGCTGGGTCTGCCGGCGGGTGTGTTGCGTCTGTCGCTGGACCAGCTGCGTCTCTCCCTGAACTACACACACCCCGCGCTCTGGAACACACACTCATCTATACACACACACACACACACACTGTTGTGGAACACGCATCTCAGCCCGCAGCGGCTGGAACACACTGCTGCACGCGCACTCACACTCACACACCTCAACCAACACACACTACCAACACAGGCACAGCAACTTCTCAGCAGGTATGTGTGTGTGCATGTGTGTGTATATGTGTGTCTGTGTGTGTGTGTGTGTGTGTGTGTGTGTGTGTGTCAGTATAAGTGTGTGTGTGTGTGTGTGTTAACCCCCCTCTCTGTCTCTCTCTCCAGAGTGTGTGTATGTGTGTGTGTGTGTGTGTGTGTGTTAAAGGAGAATTCCGGTGTGATATTGACCTAAAGTGTATCGAAACATGATACCGAGTGTGAACGTATGTCTCATAGCCCATCTCGGCTTGTCCCCTGCACTCCAAAATCTGGCGCTAGTTAGCCGATGCTACCAACATCTTTTTCAATAGTGGTGCTTCGGCATCGGGCTAGCCATGCAAATAAATCACTGTTTTACACCCATTTACGAGGCTCAATGTATCTCCACACTTCATTGGTAGACTTCCGAGGGCCCTGACATTTAAAACGAGACATTGAGAACTTTGAAAAAGCACTGGTAGTTTACTTACAAGACGATTTATACAGACAGTATCTACATGAAGTTTAGCGTTTGCAGCCATCTTGAATTTAGTCACGATAAGTCGAGCAACGAGTAAGAATGAACAGCTATGATAAGGGATCAGATTCCAAAAATAATTCAGTGGAAATGCATGGATTCCAGTTGCTGCTCCTGGAAGAAACTGGAATCCATGCATTTCCACTGAATTATTTTTGGAATCTGATCCCTTATCATACCTGTTCATTCTTACTCGTTGCTCGACTTATCGTGACTAAATTCAAGATGGCTGCAAACGTTAAACTTCGTGAAGATACTGTCTGTATAAATCGTCTTGTAAGTAAACTACCAGTGCTTTTTCAAAGTTCTCAATGTCTCGTTTTAAATGTCAGGGCCCTAGGAAGTCTACCAATGAAGTGTGGAGATACATTGAGCCTCGTAAATGGGTGTAAAACAGTGATTTATTTGCATGGCTAGCCCGATGCCGAAGCACCACTACTGAAAAAGTTGTTGGTAGCATCGGCTAACTAGCGCCAGATTTTGGAGTGCAGGGGACAAGCCGAGATGGGCTATGAGACATACGTTCACACTCGGTATCATGTTTCAATACACTTTAGGTCAATATCACACCGGAATTCTCCTTTAACCCCCCTCTTTGTCTCTCTCTCCAGTGTGTGTGTGTGTGTGTGTGTGTGTTAACCCCCCGCTCTGTCTCTCTCTCCAGAGTGTGTGTGTGTGAGTGTTGTCGTGGGCCCAAGTTCGGCGAGGGCCTGCGTCTGATTCGGCCCTGTTCCGAGCTCTTTGGTGTTGCCATGGTACCGTTGGTGTTCTACGCCTGCAGCCCCTCCTGCCATAGAACCTTCCAGAACCAAACGGAGAACCTCACTGAGCTACTGTACCAGGATTGATAGGCACACACACTCTCACACACACACACACACACACACACTGTCACACACACACATACACACACACACACACACACACACACACTCACCACACACACACTCACCACACACACACATAAACACTCACACACACATACACACACACACATAAAAACAAACACTCATACTGACACACACACACAGCCAAATTATGTTTACGTGATGATGATGCTAAATCTCTAACTACTAACGCAGTTCCCACCACTCCATTAAAAACTCATGTTACTGTACCTCACATATGTGTTGTGTGTGTGTGTAGTTTTGGTAGAATCCCAAATAAGTATAAGTATAAGTGTATATACTCTTTTGGTCCAGTGAGGGAAATTTAGTCTCTGCATTTATCCAAATCCGTGAATTAGTGAAACACAGCACACAGTGAACACACAGTGAGGTGAAGCACACACTAATCCCGGCGCAGTGAGCTGCCTGCAACAACAGCGGCGCTCGGGGAGCAGTGAGGGGTTAGGTGCCTTGCTCAAGGGCACTTCAGCCGCGCCT